>NW_016819344.1:814949-886192 GCF_001698545.2 Rhinopithecus bieti | reverse complement strand
CATTAAACTAAAGAGCTTTTGCACAGCAAAAGAAACTACCATCAGAGTGAACAGGCAACCTACAGAATGGGAGAAAATTTTTGCAACCTACTCATCTGACAAAGGGCTAATATCCAGAATCTACAAAGAACTCAAACAAATATACAAGAAAAAAACAAACAACCCCATCAAAAAGTGGGGAAAGGATATGAACAGACATTTCTCAAAAGAAGACATTCATACAGCCAACAGACACATGAAAAAATGCTCATCATCACTCGCCATCAGAGAAATATATTTGTTTTTAATTTTCCAGGATGCTTGGAATGATTTGAAAATTCTGCCCTTTAGCTCTAAGGATTTTATTTATTTATATAATTCATAATTTATTGTTATTTATTTTCTCTTTCAGTGATCTATAATTGAATAACAAATTTCCATTTTTTTCTGAATTTGGGGAATTAAGAGTTCATTCTTCTGATAAAGAAAAATAAATTACAATATACTCATTTATGTTTTAAGATTTAGACAATACAAATAAAATTTCAAATGAAATTTACAGTATGAGAAAATTAACATGTGTTTTTACTGCTCTTCAACTGTTCAGATTTCTATAGTTTTACACTATGTATTCTTTATTATCAATATACTAAAATATGATGTAATTCAAGAACTTTTCATATATAATCACTTTGATAAAAAAGATTGACAAGAGCACAAAAATATTTAAAACAGTAGATTAATGAATTCAAAACTACATAAAGATCCTGTAATAACAGTAGTAACTATTTTGTGAAACATGTAGAAACTCCTAATCACAGGGTGTTATAACCAATACAACTAATATAACAGCAATATATAGCCAATAGACAACAATACTTCACACTAAGTTCTCTAATGGGATAACTTGCAGGATTCATAATTTAACAACCGATTGAAAAAGGAAAATTTTTAGAATCAGTAGCAAACATTTTGGATTTCTCAACAACACTTTCTCCCTAAATTGCTCTGAGATACATTATTCATTAATACCTAGATCCAGAAATACTCTCTAAGGGCCTGTTGTGGTAGGTAGTGAATTCAATGAGGCAACCCACGCAAAGGGCACCTGCAGAGCCTGGGATGTGAGGGGATTTAAATAGAAGTTGCCTTCACCCTACTTCTTTAAAATATTTTAAAATGATTCATTAACATTCTTATTTTATATGATCCTTGAATTAGTTAGATGTATATTCCTCAATCTCCAAGTATTTTGAAATTGTTCTATCATTTTGCTATTAATTTTTAGTTAAATTCCTCATGTTTGAGAACTTATTTTGTATGATTACTATTATTTTTAATTTTATACATGTATGTCCAATGGCCGAGAATATTCTCTATCTAGGAAAACATTCTCTGTGAGGTTGAGAAGAATGTATATTTTGCTTTTGGAATGAGTATTCAATAAATGTCAGCTGGATCAAGTTGATTGATAATGCTGTTTAGGTTAACTATATTTTTACTCATTGTCTCTTGCTTGATCTATTAATTACTGAAACAGGGGTTGACATCTCTATATACAGTAATAAATTTGTATGTTTCTCCTTGTGGTTATCAGTTTTTGTCACATATTTTAACACTCGATTTTTAAGTTAATACTTCAAGGTTTGTTAATGTCTTTTTGGAGAATTAAACCTTTTATTATTATCATTATATAGTGTCCCTCTTTATCTGTGATAATTTTCCTTCTGCTCTGTTTTGTCTGAAATGAATAAAGCTGCTCCAGCTTTCTTTTGATTAGTGATCGCATCCATGTCTTTCTTCATCTCCTTTACTTTTAGCTTACCTATGTCTTTATATTTAAAATTGGTTTCTTGTAGGGAACAGATAGAAGAGTTTTTTCCTCTGCACTCAAAATTTCTGTTAACTGATATGTTTAGATCATTCATATTTTAAGTGATTGTCAATATATTTCAATCAATATCTATTATGTTTGTAGCTTTTAAAATTTTCTTGAACGTTATTTGTTTCTTTTTATCTCTTCTCCTCTTTTTATATCTTCCCTAGTTTTCATTGAAGTTTGAGTGATTTCATTTTACTTCCTCTCTTAGCCTATCAATTAAACTTAAAAAATGGTTATTTTAGAGTTTATCACATACATTTATAACTAATTTAAGTCCATTTTTAAATAACACTATACCTCCTTACTGGTTGTTCAGGTAACTTACAGAGTATTTCCATTTCCCTTCTCCTATCCCTTGAAAAATTGTTGTCATTTATTTCTCTTATCCATATGGCATAATCAAAGAGTAAATTGTTAATATTTGTTCAAAAATCCATACCTATCAGATTCATTTAGAATATAAAAAATATTTTATTTTACTTTCACTTATTTCTTCTCCACTGATTTTTCTATTTTTATATAGAGATGAGTTTCTGACATATCATATTTCTTCTTCCTGAAGAAAATATTTTAACATTTCCTGCATGGGTGGTCTTTGGTCATAAATTCCCTTAGTTTTTCTTTGAGCAAGTATTTATTTGTTGAAGACTTTTCAAGGACAGTTTTGTGGGACACAGAATTCTAGATTGGTGATTTTTTCCCCCCTTTCTACTGTTGATATATTTAACTCCACACTCTTCTTGCTGACATGACTTCTGTCAAGAGCAACTCTCCTGTAATGTTTATCCTTCCTTTTTCTTCCATAGGTAAGGTCTTTTTTTTGTTGTTGTTGTTGTTGTTTTTCTCAGAATTTCCTTTTTTGTCTTTTTCTTTCTGCAGTTTGACTTTGCTATGCATAGGTGTCTTTTTTTGTTATTTATCACATGTCCTCTTTTAATTTTTTTAATTATAAAAGGAGGGGCTTATGGGCTTCCTGGATCTACGGTTTCTTAATTGTCACCAATTTTGTAATGTTCTCCATCACTCTTGCTTCCAATATTTATTCCATTCTTTTATTCTTCTCCTCTTGGCATTCCAATTATGTGTATGTTACAACTTTTGAATTTGTCCAGAAGTTCGTGGATATTATGTTTTTCTCTTTTTTTCTATAAATTTCTGCTTGAAAAGTTTCTACTGACTTATCTTCTGAATCACCAATTCTTTCCTCAGCCAGTTCGTTGATGCGTACATCCAAACCCTTCTTAATTTTTGTTACAGTGTTTTAATTTTATGAATTTCTATCGATACTTTTATAGTTTTATCTTTCTTTTATATTACACATGTTATTGCATGTTATCTACTTTTTTCATTAGAGCTCTCAGCATATTAATGATAGTTATTTTAAAGCCACTGTAAAACTTCTGATATCTGCTCATGATCTGTCTTTGAAACTTGCTTCTTCTTTTCAGACTGTTTTCCTGCCTTTTCCACATGACTTACCATTTTGCTATTGTTGTTGTTGAAAGCATAGCATGATATATCAAGTTATAGAAAATGAGGTAGCTAGGCCTTCAGTGCGTTTAATCAAGTTTAGCCACAACTGCCTCCTTACATATTTTAAGTTCCACCTAAAGTTTTCTCTGTACATTGCGAACTGTAAAAAGTGGAAGTGTAAACAGACCATAGCTTACACTTGTGCCAATCACCAAGTTATGGCCAATCATATGTAGCCAACTGTTAAAATAAGTCAAACTCTGAGCTGTAACCAATCCAGCTATTTCTCTACCTCACTTCCTTTTTCTGTATTTCACTTTCCTTTTTCTGTCCATAAATCATGTGGCTGTGCTGGAGTCTCAGCCTGTTCTCACTCGGGAGGTTGCCTAATTCCCCAATCTTTCATTGCTCAGTTAAATTGTTTTAAATTTAATTTGGTTGAAGTTTCTTTTTTATCAAGTGTTTTTATAAATTTTTTTATTAAAATAAAAAATCTTTTATTTTAATCTTTCTAGGACTTGAACTGTATTTAATATTTGCTGTAGCCATGGGTGCCAAGGTCTTCAAATTCCTCTAGCATTCTTACTTGTCTCTCTTCTTTGTTTTTTGTTTCTTTAAGAATTCCTTTTTTAATGGATCCTGAAGCTCTGTTATTGTGAGAATAAGGAACAGGGTAGGAGAGGCATTTTATAATCTTATGATAAAATTTCAGTATTTGGTGGTTCTGCATCCCTGGGCTGTGTCCTTTACAAGCATCTCTTACCTCTCTCCCTTCCTTCAACTTTAGGTGAGATAAGAAAGTGTGAGAGTGCTGGAACTGGATAATTGCTTTTCTGCCTATGTGAGATAAGTCACTGGCAAGTTCATTTTCAGTGGAATTTAATCAATTTTTCTGGAGTATGCATAGTCGTATTTCAAAGTGGTCACTTTTGTCCTCTCCACTGCCAAAGACATGAGCTGAGTTTTCTTGGCTCTCCACCATGAGAACCTGGAAGTTTTCCTGGAGATTAAACCCATAAAGTTATGGGGAGTCCCTCTACGATTGCAGTCCCCAGTGGTTTTTTATTCTCAAGCTAGTCCACACTGAGCCTCCAAAAATGTCAATACATTTTTAAATTTTCAATATTATTTCCAAATTGCCCTTTTCAAACAATTTAAATTTGTGAGCTCTTCACTGAGAGCTGGTTGATATCATGAATTCATACAAACAGTCACTGGCAAAGAGTAATTATCACACTATGATGCTGTTAAAATTGTATTGACTCATCTGAAAATAGTTGGAGTTGAGTGACAGACTCTCATGGCTGATTTCCAAATATAATGATAATAATTCATTCATTTTTTGTTTACTCATTTTAGTAACTGTTGCCACATATCAGATTATTCCAATACTAACTAGCTTAAAACAACTTTCATTTAGTCATCAGTTCCAAGGTCAATAACCAGTACGATGAAAATGACTAGTCCCTGCTCCACAGTGGCTGAGAATTTAGTTGAAGAGACTTAAAGCCTGCGTAAGCTTGGCTGTTTGGAGCTAGAATTATCTGAAGGGACATTTGCTCACATGTGTTGTGGGTATTGCTTACCGTTAGCCTCAATCTCAGCCAGACTTGAGGTGTGAACCCTTACATATGATCTCTCCATGTGACCTGAACTTGCTCTCATCACTCTGGGCCTAGGGCCATTCGATACCTGTGTGACAATTCAGGACTCCGGTGTTAGTGTTCTAGTGCACAAGGTAGAAACTGATCACCTTTAGGATCCAGGCTTGAATGTCATTGATTGCCACTTCGGCCACTCATTCTTTTGATTAAGAGCAAGCCACAAATACAATTTAAGGGAAATGGAAGTAGCTCTGTCTGTTAATAGGGTTGTGACAATGTTCTAAAAAGTTCTAAGTCATCTTACTGAAAGGGAAGTATTGAAGTGATCTTTAGAAAATATGACCTGCCAACGATTGCTTAAAGCAAAACTGAATTAGACTCTTCTCATGTGTGTGTGTGTGTGTGTGTGTGTGTGTGTGTGTGTAATCCCTTGTCATCTTTGTTACATGGAGGAGATTTTAACGTTTGAAAATCCTTTGCATTTTAGCTATTTCATATCTTTCATGCTTTTCTATATAATCCTGTTGCCTTTGGTTCTAAAATCCTGTAGTGCCTATTTCTCTAAGGATATTTAGCTGCAGGATTTCTGAATGAGAGTAATTGATCTGTGAATACACTGCTATTTCAAACACAAACGAACTTGAAGCAAAGTGTTGAGATTTAGAAATATGAGGATTAAAGTGGCAATTGATATTTCTTATCAGAAGTATAGAAATGTACACTTTATTCCCCTGAACATATATTTTACAATGTAAACCTATGCTTTAGAACAAATACTTAAAAGCCAAGTCAATGATTACAAAGACTTTATGAAGAAGATATTACATATTATTAATCATTGAAATCTATTTAATAATTGCTAGTAACTGCTATCAAATATGTGTTTAGTTTTATATCAAAGACTACATTGGGTTCAAGTTCTAATAAGCAATTATGATTGTAATTATGACTTTATTCAAATGAGAAAAATTTAAGGATTCGAAATTAGATAATATGTAAGGGTGTATACTTTGATGAAAATTTGCTTTTCATTTTTTGAATAACCATTAACACAACCCTTGACAATAATGGAATAAAAATAGGGTATAGTTTTGCTGTATGCTCAATATTATGCTCAGGGATGGTACAGAATTGTGGGAAAAAAAAGCATTATATTTGCTCTGTGAAGTCAGATCTTTACTTTTTTAACCGTTGCAAGTTTTCCAATAGCATTTAATTTTTTATTGCTTTCTCAGCTGTTTTGCTTTCTGCCTCCAAAATATCTGTCCTTGTTTGACTTAATATTTATTTTTGTCTACATATTTATAATTCTTTCTCATAACTTTCATATTTTTATTTTGCTTCTTATTTAGACAAATAATCTTAAATAGACTTTAGCACAAATTGATTTTATTTAATAATTATATATTTATAGCACTACATAAATACATGCTACTCAAAAAATTAGGAAAAAGTAAAATATAAACGTTATTTCAGGATATTATCCATGAAAACTTCCCAACCCTGTGAGAAAAGCCAAAAGTCAAACTGAAGAAATGCAAAGAACTCCTGCAAGAGTCTACACAAGAAGATTATCCCAAAGACATATAATAATCAGATTGTTTAAGATTGAAATAAAAAAATAATGTTAAAGGCAGCTAAACAGAAAGGGCAGGTCACCTACAAAGGGAGCCCCATTAGTCTAACAGTGGACTTTTCAGCTGAACCCCTACATCTCAGAAGAGATTGAAGGCCTAGATTAAATATTCTTAAAGAAAAATATCTTCAACCAAGAATTTCATATCCAACCAAATTAAGCTTTTTAAGCCGGGAGAAATAAGATCCTTTTCAGATAAGCAAATACTCAGGAAGTTTGTACCACCAGAATTGTTTTATAAGAGTTCTTGACAGGAGAACTAAACATAGGAAGGAAAGACTGCTCGTGGCTAACTCAAAAACAGGCTTAAATACCCAGACCAGTGACACTATAAAGCAACCACATAAACAAGCCACCGTAATTATCAGATAACAACACAATAACACATATCAATACTAACCTTGAATGCAAATAGGCTAAATGCCCCCACTTAAAAGGCACAGAGTGGCAAGCTGGATAAAAAATCAAGATCCAATGGCAGACTGTCTTCAAGAAATCCATCTCAAATGTAATGACATCCATTGGCTCAAAATAAAGGGATGGAGAAAAATCCACCAAGCAATTGGAAAAGAGAAGAACAAAAAGCAGGAGTTGCAATCCTAATTTCAAACAAAACAGACTTTAAACCAACAAAAATAAAAAAGACAAAGGAGGACATTACATATGGTAAACGATTCAATTCAACAAGATGACCTAACTGTTTTAAATATACAGGCACCCAACACAGGAACATCCAGTTTCATAAAGCAAGTTCTTAGAGCCCTACAAGAGACATAGATTCTCACACGGTAACAGTGGGAGATATTCAGGATCTAAACTCAACATTGGACCAAATGGATCTGATAGACATCTACAGATCCCTCCACCCAAAACAACAGAATATACATTCTTCCAATTGCCACATGTCACATACTCTAAAATCAACCACATAATTGGACATAAAACAAACCTCAGCAAATGCTAAATAACTGAAATCACACCAAACACACTCTTGTATCACGGCTCAATAAAAATAGAAGTAAAATTACACTGTTTGGCTGTGTCACCACGCAAAACTCATCTTGAATTGTAATTGCCATAATCCCCACATGTCTAGGGAGAGCCCTGGCGAGTGGTGATTGGATCATGGGGAGTGGTTTCCCTCATGCTGTTCTCATGATAGTGAGTTCTCATGAGATCTGATGGTTTTATAAGGGACTCTTCTCCCTTCCCTCCTCTCTCTCTCTCACCTGCCATCATGTAAGACATGCCCCTTCCCCTTCTACCATGATGGTAAGTTTCCTGAGGCCTCTTCAGCCATGTGGAACTATGAGTCAATTAAACCTCTTTCTTTTATGAATTACCCATTCTCAGGAATTTATAGCAGTATGAAAATGACCTGTTACATCAAGAATAAGAAAATTGCTCAAAACCATGCAATTACATGGAAAGTAAGCAACATGCTCCTGAATAACTTTTGGGTAAACAATGAAGTCAAGGCAGAAATCAAGAAGTTGTTTGAATCTAAGAAGAACAAGGATATAACATACCAGAATCTCTGGGACACAGCTAAGGCAATGTTAAGAAGGAAATGGATAGCAGTAAATGCCCAAACCAAAAAGTTAGAGAGGTCTCAAATTAACTACCTAATATCACAGTGAAAGATTTAGAGAAGCAGGAACAAATCAGCTCTAAAGCTATCAGAAGACAAGAAATGACCAAAATCAGAGCTGAACCGAAGGAAATCAAAACACACACACACAAAGTTCAAAAGATCAAAATCCAGGATTTTACTTTTGTTTTGAAAAAAATAAGATATATAGGTCATTAGCTAGAATAATAGAGAAGAAAAGAGAAGATATCCAAATAAACACAATTAGAAATGAAGGGAAAGTTGCCACTGAAATAAAACAGCCATCAGGCACTACTACAAAAATCTCTATGCACACAAATTAGAAAACCAAGACAAGATGGATAAATTCCTGGACCCGTACACCCTCCCAAGACTGAACCAGGAAGAAATTGATTCTCTCAAAAGACTGAGATTGGGTTTCAAAATGGAATCAGTAATAAATAGCCTACCAACCAAAAAAGAACCTGGGATCTAAAGGAGTCAAAGCTGAATTCTACCAGATGTACAAAGAAGAGCTGACATCATAATTACTGAAACTATTCCAAAAAATTGAGGAGGAGAGATTCCTCCATAACTCATTATATGAGGCCAACATCATCCCGATACCAAAACTTTGCAGAGACACACACAATAAAGAAAACTTTAGGCCAATATCCTTGATGAACATAGATGCAAAAATCTGCAATGAAATACTTAATAACCAAATCCAGCAGGATATGAAATAGTCTATCCACCATGATTAAGTAGGCTTTTTTCAAATTCAGCAGGATGTGAAAAAACCTATCCACCATGATTAAGTAGCCTATCCACCACGATTAAGGGATGCAAGTTTGATTCAACATATGCAGATCAATAAATGTGATTCATCACATAAGTGGAAGGAAAGACAAAAACCACATGATTGATTATTTCAATAGATGCAGAAAAGGCTTTTGATAAAATTCAACACAGCTTCATGTTAAAAACTTTTAGTAAACTAGGTATTAAAGAAATATACTCCAAAAAATAGGAGCCATCTATGATGAACCCACAGTCAATATCATACCAAAAGGGCAAAATCTGGAATCACTCTCCTTGAAAAGTCACACAAGACAAGGATGCCTTCTCTCACCACTCCTATCCAACTTAGTATTGGAAGTCCTGGTCAGAGCAATCAGGCAAGAGAAAGAAATAAAGGGCATTCAAATAGGAAGTGAGGAAGTTAAACTATCCCTGTTTGAAGATCACATGATCTTATATTTAGAAAACACCATAATCTCAGCCCAAAAGCTCCTTCAGCTGAAAAAGAACTTCAGCAAAGTTTCAGGATAAAAAATCAAAGTACAAAAATTACTGGCATTCCTGTACACAAACAACAGCCAAGCCAAGAGCCAAATCAGGAGCCAATCCCACTCACAATTGCCAAAAAGTGAATAAAATACCTAGGAATGCAGCTAATCATGGAGGGGAAAGGTCTCTATAACGAGAATTATAGAAAACTGCTCAAAGAAATCAAAGGAGATGCAAACAAATTGAAAAACATTCCATGCTCATGGATAGGAAGAAACAATATTGTGAAAATAGCCATGCTTCCTAAAGCAATGTATGGATTCAATGCTACTCCCATTGAACTACCATTGACATCCTTCACACAACTGGAAAAAAACTATTTTAAAAATCATATGTAACCAAAAAGGAGTCTGAATAGCCAAGACAATGCTAAGCAAAAAGGACAAAGCTAGAGGCATCATGTTACCCAACTTTAAACTTTACACTAAGCTACAGGGCTACAGTAACCAAAACAAAACAGTACTGGTACAAAAACAGGCACAGACCAATGGAACAGAATACAGAGACCAAAAAAAAAAAAAAGCTGCACATGTACAACAATCTGATCTTTGGCAAAGCTGACAAAAACAAACAATGGGGAAAATATTAAGTATTCAATAAATGGTGCTGGGATAACTGGCTAGCTGTATACAGAAGATTGAAGCTGGACCCCTTCCTTACACTTTTCACAAAAATTATCTCAAGATGGATTAAAGATTTAAATGTAAAACCCAAACAAAAACCCTGGAAGACAACCTAGGCAATACTATTCAAGACACAGAAGCAGGTAAAGATTTCACGATAAAAACTCAAAAAGCAAATGCAACAAAAGCAAAAATTGACAAATATGATCTAATTAAACTAATGAGCTTCTGCACAGCAAACTATCAACTGAGTGAAAACCTATGGAAGGGAGAAAATTTTTGCATCTATGCATCTGATAAAGGTCTAATATCCAGTATCTATAAGGAACTTAAATAAATCCACAAGAAAAAAACAAACCCATTAAAAACTTGACAAAGGACATGAATAGACACTCAGAAGAGGACATACATGCAGCCAACAATCACATGAAAAAAGCTCACCAGACATACAGATCAAAACCACAATAAGATACCATCTCACACCAGTCAGAATGGCTATGATTAAAAAGACAAAAAGTAATAGATGCTGGTGAAGTTGTGGAGAGAACACTGGTACAGTGTCAGTGGGAGTGTAAATTAGCTCAACCATTGTGAAAAGCAGTATGGCAATTCCTCAAAGAGCTAAAAGCAGAACTACCATTTGACCCAGCAATCCCATTACTGGGCATACACCCAGCGAAATACAGATGATTCTGCCATAGAGACACATACATGCCTATGTTCATTGCAGCACTATTCATATTAGGAAAGGCATGAAATCAACCTAGATGTCCATCAATAAAAGATTAAAAGAAGAAAATGTGGCACATGGAATACTATGAAGCCATAAAAAATGAATGAGATCATGTCTTTTGCAGGAACATAGATGGAGATGGAGGCTATTATCCTTAGCAAACTAATGCAGGAACAGAAAACCAAATACTTCATGTTCTCACTTTTAACTGGGAGCTAAATGATGAGAACTCATGAACACAACATAGAAAAAAATAGACACTGGGGTCTACTTGAGAATTGAAGGTGGGAGGAGGTTTAGGAGCAGAAAAGTTAACTATTGGGTATTGAGCTTAATATCTGGGTGATGAAATAATGTGTACAACAAACCCCTATGACATGAGTTTACCTATCAAACAAACCTTCACATGTACCCCCGAACCAAAAATAAACTTTTTTTTGAAAAAAGAAAATATCAAAGTTACCCTCAAGAAAGTTCCAGAAATCCAACATTATTAGCATCCCTGATTTCTGTTCCTCTTCTTTCCTGACAATCATTATCAACTCCATGATATACACAACCGTTAACAACAAAGGACAGTTTTATTTCCTTTTAAAAGTAGTGTAATTGGGCTGATACAACATGTGTTATTTTGTATCTGGCTTCTTTTGATCAATATTTTATGATATAAGATTCATCCATGTTTTTGGTGTTCATTTTAATTGTTTTGTTCCACTGTTTAATATATCAGATACAAGCACACACCACACACACACACACACACAACTATGTACACATAATCTACTTTATGCTTGATAGATGCATGCCTTTCATTGTGTATAGAGATGGTTAGACAGGAAGAGAGGGAAGGAGGGAGGGAGGAACAAGAGGAGGGAGAGAAGGAGAAGGGGAGAGAAAATAAATTTGTTGGGCTATGGGATATGCATAAGCTCAGTTTTAATATGTAATAAACACTGAAATGTTTCCAAATTGGTTCTAAAATTATGTGTGCTCAAAACAATAGATACATTTTCTAGTTGCACTGCATCCTTGAGAACATTTAGCCTTGCCAATAATTTTATTTGAGTCATTTGGTGAGTGTATAATGATATCTCGCTTCTTTTAACTTATATTTTCTTGATTATTAAAGATAATTAGAACATTTTTGATGTTTGTCTATTGTCCATTTGGATACTATACTATGTGAAGTGCTATTCAAGGCTATTACCTACTATTTTATTGTGTGGTATTTTTTAACTATCTTAAAGAACGTGTTATGTATTCTGGGTACAGATTTTTTTTCTTGTTTTACGTGCCACAAACATATTCTCATTCTCTGTATTTTTTTCTTTTCACTTATTTTATGTTTAACATCGGTCTTTATTTTAACAGCAAATTTATTACCATTTACTTTTGTAGAGCTTCTTTCCCTAGCATAAGACTATGAAAGTATGTTTTTATATTATGGTCCAGAAATTTTACTGGTTTACCTTTCACCTTACTTTTTACAAAATGTATGAATTAATGTTTTCTTATAGTGTGAGAAAGGGGTCAACATATACCTTTTCCCATCTGAATAACTAGTTTATCAAACATAATGTGTTTAGAATACTTCTTTTCTCTTTTTCGTGTCTTCATGTTTGCTATGTCAAGTGCCCTATGTGCAAGTGTGCTTTTGAGAAGCCTTTTCTGAGCCATTATTCCAGTTTTCATCATTGTGGAAATACCATACAGTTTCAATTGATTTAGGCTTCTCATACGTTTTGTTCATATGGCTATCTTCTCTTGTGAAGTTTCTACTAAATTTGTCATGTTTTATATTAAACGGTTTTACAGTTTCTTACTGATTTGTTGTGCTATATTATATAATCAGAATAAGAGTCTGTTGAATATATGAAGTACAAATAATTTCTCCCTTCTTTACATTCCTTTTCTCTCTCATCATTTTATGTTGACGAAAAGCAATTCTTCACTGAATGTGTTCAAGTTTATAAATGTTTCCCACTTAGCCAATGGTTTTCTTCCTGTTTCCTATCTCTAGCCTGAAGATAAACTCCTGTATTTTAGTCTACAGTCTTTACTGTTTGTCTTTTTTATTTAGATCTCTTATCCATCTGAAAATATATATGTTTTAAAATATATTTAAAATATATTGTGAAGCAGAGTCCAATATTTAATTTTTTTATATGTATACATCATTGACATATGACTACTAATTAAAAAGAATATCCTTTCCTCACACTTATGGGTCACATGTATCAGGTATATGTTTATTTCTTAGTGTATCTATCATTGTGCATATAATCTTTGCATCAAATACTATATATTTCTGATAATTATTGATTTTGGTGACCTCAGTCCTTCAGCTTTTAATATTTCACTTCATTTATTGAATACTTAAGGAAATATTAATGTTTTTTATTGCTTTTCATGTCAATTTAGTATTTTCAATATATCGGTGCAAAGGTGTTTATAATATCTTGTGATTTAACATCTATTATACTCTGAAATTATGTCCTTTTTAATTTTTGGTCTTGGTAATTTGTGCTCCTCTCTTTCTGCTTGGTGAAGCTTATGAGTTCATCGATGTTTTGAGTTGTTTTGAATGCCTCTTGTGGCTCATCTCACATCCTATTGGCCTTATCTCTCTTTCCAGATGCAGCTATGATATTCAGTCTTCCACTCTCTTTGTGCTGATAGTGTCCAACTCAAGCCCACACACGATACTTTTCCTTATTCTCCCAGAAGTCTCCACACTGTTGAAGTATGGGGTTAAAACAGAAGATTGTTGACAGATAACATACTGGTATGTACTGCCCCTAGGGAACTCTTTAGTATAGATAAATGGAAGCCTATAATTAAATACTTGTTTTCAAACTTCTAGTCAACAATTCTTAGAAGCGTTGATAAGCACAAATAAAATTGAGAATCACTTTAACATATTGGTGACCAACTTGATAATACACCTTGAACATTAATATTCCTACTTGCCTTTCATCATTTTTGATCCCTCATCCCTGCTCCCTGGGATAACCTCCCCAGTACAACATCTTTCAAGTCGATTTTCAGAGGAACACAGATTAGGATATTAGTTATTTTCAAATAATCAACTTTCATACTTCATACATTTAATCTTCTGTATTTTAAATTTTCCATAATTTTATAACTATATTAGTAGCTTCCTAAATTTTTTTCCTATCAAGTCGGCTGTTTTTATTTCATTGTTTTAGATAAATGCTTAGGTCACTGACAGTCAGCTTTTCTTCTTTTCTAATTCATGAATTTAGGGTTGCAATGTTCCTAGCAAATTTTAATTAAACTGCACAGTACAAGTTGTGCTTTGTATTATTTTCTCATTATTTAAATACAAACAGTTTAAAGTTTCCATTAAGATATTTTCTTTGACCTTAGAGAAATTTAGAAGTATGCTATTTAACTTCAAAATAATTTTTATTTTCTAGTTATCATTTGGTTATTTATTTTATCTTAATTCTACTATAGTCAGACACCATACATTGTATTATTTGAGTCACATAAAATATGTTTTCACTTACCTTATTACTTCTTATTCATGTTTTGATGTAGTATTTCCTTTGCAATTAAATTGTTGTGCATTTTGCCACAGTTGTCTGCACTGTTATACGCATGTCAATTAGTAGCATTTTGTCAGTCATACTGTTTCAAGTGTTCTGTAACATTACCAATTGTCTGACTTTTCTTTCAGCTACAGAGGTAATATTTTCAGTCTATAAGATCATAAATTTGTCCATTTCTTATTTTAATTCTATTAACTTTTGGTGTTCTATTTTGATACCTTTGTTGAGGTACCATTCACATACAATTAACCGTCCATATTTAAAGTGTAAATTTGGGTTACTTTTGACAAAGGTACATGCCCATGAATTCATCACCACGATCCAGATAAAGTACATATCTATCACCTCTAAAGATTCCTAGTGCTTCTTTGTAATCCATTTTTTTCACTCCATGTTTTTCAACTTCTATATCATTCTCAGGCACATGGTGATATATTATCTGTCAAAATAAATCAATTTCAATTCCCTAAATAGATGACCCCACACTTATAATGAGGTGACATCTCAATCAACCCATGGAAAGTTGAAAATATCATAAGTCAAAAACGCATTTAATACATCTAACCTACTAAGCCATCATAGCTTAGTCTAACCTACAGTAAACACGTTCCGAACACTTACATTAGCCAAGAGCTGGGAAAAATTATCTGGCAACACAGTATACTGTAGAGTATCAGTTGTTTACCCTCAGCATCGTGAAGCTAACTGGGAGCTGCTGCTTGCTGCCACTGCCAAGCATCAGAGAAGTGTCATATAGCATATTGCTAGCCAAGGAGAAAATCAAAATTCAAAATTTGAAGTATAGTCTCTACTGAATGCATATCACTTTCTCACCATTGTAAAGTCAAAAACTTGGAGGTCAAAATCATATTGTAAGTTGGGGATGGTCTGTATTTTCATATAAATGAAAACATACACCATGTAAGTATTTTTCTGACTTCATTGACTTAGTATGTTTATTTTAAGACGTATCCATGTTGACATGTGAATTGACAGATAATTCCTTTTTATTGCTGAGTAGTATTTCATGGCGTGAACATTACACAAGTCATTTATCCATTCACCTGTTGATAGACCTCTGAGCTGTTTCCAGTTTTAGGCCATTACAAATAGATCCACTGCAAATCTTTGTGTAGAAGTTTTTGTCTTATCCTATGCTCTTATTTCTCTTAGATAAATACTAAGGAGATGAATGGAGAGATCATGTTGTAGGTGTTGGTTTAACTTTTTAAGAAATTGTGGACTGTTTGACAAAGTGGTTGTAGCATTTTACAATCCCCATCAACAGTGTATAAGAGTTCTAGTATGTCCACATCCTCACCTTACAGTAAATATGCAATTGATGTTAGATTATGCTTGCTTAGAAGAAAAGTGTACTGGTGTCCAAATGTATCTATTCTCTTTCTTATCTGGCTTTGGAATTCTCTGTGCCTTAAATATCTGCCCTTGCTTTGTCTGTCTACTAATTCCTACTTACCTCTCAAGATCAATCTCTGATCTACCCCAAAATGTGTTTTGCTCCCTACCTTGTACAACGACTTTGTCCTTCAAGTTCTGAAGGCCCTATGTCATAGTAACTTTATAGTTTAGGCAACCTTATTCGATTAAGGGTTTCTTGCAGGAAGAATCACATAGTATTCGTCCTTTAACCTGCCTCAGAGCTTGACACATATTAAGCGCTCAATATATTTTATGTTGTTCAATGAAATAGTAAATGTAATTGTGTCATCCTCTGTCTTATTGATTATCCGTAAAAGCTTATAAATGAACATTTCTTGCTAAATGTAAAGACACACGGAATTGCACCGATTACTTCTAAGACTGGAACCATTCAGAGTACAATTAACAAATAAAACAAGATATCAAGATACTTCTGAGAACATGATTTGATTTAAAATTTAATCATTGCTCACTAATGGCTGTGATTGGAGTTTAACTTATTAGATGCCATCTGCTGCCTAAACATCTAGGGAATATTTTTAAGGAATATCTTTCTAGAGCAAATGGTAATCTTGGTGCCAACTTGTTTATCACTTATCTGGTTGCTGGCATTTAAACCTTGTAACAACAAAAATTATAGTTGAGTGCATAAGGCAATAAATGAAAACTAAATATGATAAGAGCACAATGAAAATGTAAATGACTTTTTCCCCCAGATTCATTACTTCTGGTATCATAATGAGCTATGTAAATGTGAGACGAGGTTACATGGCAACAGTGGGACTAGGTTACATGGCAACAGTGGAGTGATTCAGAAGGCAAGCTTTGTTCAGACAAGTGCTAGTTTGAGTATCGGCTATACCTTCAAATACTATTGTGAACTTGGATAATTAAGGAACCATTGTAACAGTTTTTCCATCATAACTAGTGACTAATAATAACAGTCTTATAAATTGTGGTAGCAAGTGTGTGCATATTTATATACTTGCTTATTTTCTTCATGGTCCACATAATCTGGGCAAGACCATCATTTAGGACTGAAGGAGTCCAGAATAGGCCACTTCACAATATTCCACTTTGGCATAAGGATTACTTTGAGCCAAAGTCAGTTCAAAATCAGCCGAGGAAGAAAGACTTATCTGGCCTCCCATATTCTGTCTAAATGGAGGGCAAAATTTCCTTTTGTGAGGGCGTCAAAAATTTTCCCTGGTAAGGCATCCCTCTTTCCCATACTGGAAATAGGAGAGCAACTCTTGTCAACAGAGATGCAGAGTTGACACTAAGATTAGGCTGCATAAACAAACCTTACTAAAGTGGTCCTTATCTTGCTTTTCCCCCACAAATGTCCTCATCCCTTCCTGACAATCTATTGTCTCTTAAAGCCCAAACAACATTTCCCTTGTTAAAATGGTACAGAAACCCAAATCCAACCACTTCTTCGAGTTTCACATCTTTTCTGTAAAAACCCATGCATGTAAATATTAATAAAATTGTATACCTTTTCTCCTGTTAATCTGTATTTGTTAGTTTAATTTTAAGCCTCCCGGTCATAAAATCAAAAAGTAGAGGAAAAGCTTTTCTCTCCTCTACCACCCTTAGATACTAGACATTTTACTTTAATGGGTATGTATGATAAAATGAAATAGCTTGTAAAATTGAAGAAAATGACAAACTGAAAAGCAGTTCTTCAATAGTTACCTGGTTCAAAAACGTTTCTAATTCCTAGGAGTTTTTATCTTTGCATGTCATGTAAATCCTAACAGTTTTGACATAAGGCAGCCACACTCTGCTCAATTAATGTATATTTGCAACGTCCCTCTGTTATCTCTTAACTATTAATTCTTTCTTAAGCAATTGTATTAGTTTCCTAAATCTGCCATATAAATTACCACAAACTTGGTTCCTTAAAGCAACAGAAATTTATTATCTGACAGTGCTGGAAGCCAGAGTCCAAATCAAGGTGTTGATAAAGCATGCACTCCCACTGGAGGCTCTAGGGAGAATTCCTTTTCCAGAGCTTTGTGCTTCAAAGACAGGTCTCAATCAATTTAGAAAATTCATTTTGCCAGGGTTAAGGACACACCTGTGACACAGCCTCAGGAGGTCCTGATGACATATGCCCAAGGTGGTAGGGGTACAGCATGGCTTTACAGGTTCTAGGGAGACATGAGAAACCGATCAGTAGGTGTAAGGTTTACATTGGTTCGGTCTGGAAATTTGGGACAACTCAAAGCAGGGAGACTTTTACGTCACGGGTAGATAAGGCACAAAAGGTGCCTTTTGGGTCTTTGATCAATCTTTCACTGAATACACAATTTACATGTGAGAGGGGGGTAGAGGAATAATAATTTATGCTTTAGTGTGGCTCAGTGAATCTGCATTTTTACATAAACAATAGGGCAGAGGAATCAATCAAAAATGCATTTTCTCAGGTGACCAGAGGGATGACTTTGAGTTCTGTCCCTTGTCCTGCACCTATGAAAATAGTTATCAATTTACATTGCTGGGTGAAACTCAACACAACTGCTTTAGGATAAAGATCTTGAGGCCCATAGGGAATTTTCTTGTGAACAAATTGTGAGAACTTTTCATCTTTGTAGCTATCTTTTTTCACATTTTTCATCTTTGTACCTATCTTATTTAGGAATAAAATGGGAGGCAGGTTTTCCTGACACAGTTCCCAGCTTGACTTTTTCCTTTGGCTTAGTGATTTGGAGGTCCCAAGATTTATTTTCCTTTCACAAGATGTTCTTTGGCTTCTAGCTGCAAAACTCTACTGTCTACCACTGTCTTCACACGGTCTTGTGATTTTCTCTCAGTGTGTCTCTGTGTCTTTCTTTTTGTGTATTTTATAGGGATGCTTGGATTTAGTGTATGATCTGGCTGATCATCCAGAGATGCTTAATTTAATTACATTTACAAAATCCTCTTTTTTTCCCCAAATTAGGTCACATTCACAGGTTCTGGGGATTAGGACATGAACATATCTTTAAGGGCTTTATTTTATCATTTACTCTAATGGATGGACTCATGCAACCTCTATAATTTTTGCTTTGAGATCCGGTGTTCAAATGAACACATGCATTTACTAAATTGCCACATGTGACTTTGTTCCATTTGACCACCTTTGTTACTCTAAAACAGCAGCTGCATTGCCTAATCTGATCTCATAACAGCACCGACCTCAGCCTGACTGTATTATTTTCTGTCATTTGAATATCAGAACCTTTCTGATGTTTGTCGATGCTCTTCAATAGAGGAGGTTTTACATCCATATCTGCCCTCTCTACTACTGGGAGCATTAAGTAATTTTCAGAATACAGTTATAAAAATATTCTTCACTTCCCAAACCTGTAAGAAATAAAAGCGTCTGTTAAGTTCTTTTCTTCAAAGTATTTTTTCAAAGGTTACAGAATAAGAGTTGAAACTAATGTTTAACATGAAGCTACAGAAGCTCATTATCACTCAGCAGCTGACAGAAGAAAGATTTTTAGCCATATTATGTAACATTTCTAGGTCCCTTGGCACATAACGACCACATCCTGTTGCCTCTTTGTGGGTAACTCATGTGAACTCACTCCAAACGGAAGCTTCTGTTTTAACTAATTCCCTCTGGAAGTTTTGTTTGGATCTGCTTTAGATGAAAGCGTTTTTAATTTGTTCTTTAACATTGATTTGGTAAAAAATATGACCCTCTGCAAATTGTTTAGGGCTAATCCTAATACTGAATCAAGTAAGCACAGACTATTAAAGGTGGAGAGAAGTCACTTTTCAGCGGTTATTGACCTTACCAAATCCTGTCATCCATATTAAATACAGAGATCGTTCGATCTCTTTCTGTATTAACATTTGCAATGATTGTGGTGGAACTGGACGTGATTATCTTAATGATTTTGATGATAGTATTTTTGGAACCTATGCAAATAAGATGCCTCCTGTGAACCATTTCCAGATCATCTATGTATTCATCTTTCAATATGGTAATTTTTTAAAAGTGTGAACAAAATCTTTAAAACAAGTTCATTGTTAATTAGTGTATGGTAAATTTTCATGCATTTTTAAATTTGTTACCATTACAATCTCTGTTATTTCTTACTATTGGTTTACAGTAATCAGGGGCCCAACTGTGGAAATAATTTCTCCCAATTCTACCATGCTCTGGCCTCTCTAAAATATTTCACAATGTGATGCAGACATTTTGGTGATTTCCTTTTTTTTTTTTTGACAGACCGTTGCACTGTCGACAGGCTGGAGTGCAGTGGCACAATCTTGGCTCACTGAAACCTCTGCCTCCCAGGTTCACGTGATTCTCCTGTCTCAGCCTCCTAAGTAGCTGGAATTACAGGTGCATGCCACCATGCCTGGCTAATTTTTGTATTTTTAGTAGAGACGGGGTTTCACCATCTTGCCAGGCTGGTCTTGAACTCCTGACCTTGTGATGCACCCGCCTCGGCCTCCCAAAGTGCTGGGATTACAGACGTGAGCCACTTAGACCACATAACACATTTATCAGCTCTAAGCAAAATATTCTTAAAAATAAGTTTACGTGTTTGGAGTCATGAGATCTGGGCTTTAGTCCTAACTCTGACATTCACCAGATACCAAAGGAAAGATATGTTGCTTTCTTCTTCAGTATCTCTTTTTCTTTATTGGTAAAATAATGGTTTTGACTGTTTAATAGACATCAGGTTCTTTTTATCTTTGTTCATCTATGCCGAAGTAAGAAAAGTCCTAGGTCATATACCTTTCTTCAGAAATAGATATATATCTATTATTACAGATGATTTAAAAAGTGAATAACTGTACATGTCTGGCCAGAAGAGTGTTTTATGAAATAGATACACACCCATCAAACTGTCCCTTTATATTTTATGCTACATGAATTGATCTGCCTATACAATTATTCATAGAATATGATTTATTTATACAGAATCAACTACAGACTTGAGCATATTTTTTCCCACTTCTTGAATTTAAGATTACTGTATCACACACTTCTTGGTTTGTATATTTTGGCATCACTGAATAAACATCATTTACGCTTATTCTTGAGTAGTTTATATCAAAATTTTTATATGCCAAGGTTCTTGACAGGATTCCTAACATTTCATAATTCAATGGTAGATAGAGTCAGTGACACAGCTCAGTATTACATTAAACACGACATGATAATTCCTGTGACTGCTTTGTTTTCCTTTTACTTATAACCAATTTAAATATTTTTATAAAGAGTTATGGTTTTCCAGACGTAAATAAGATTTCAAGAACTACAGAATACCTGTTAACATTGCCAGTCACGTAGTTAACTTTGCCAACTACTTATATCTAACATCACAACTATAGTATCTTTCAAAAAAACTATCTATCTGTCTATCTATCTATCTATCTATCTATGTATCTATCTATCTATCTATCTACCTATGATCTATCACCTTGTAATAATAAGAACTTGAGGCAGCTCCCTTCTTAGCTTTAATTAATCAGAATGACTTAAAGAGGTTTTATAAAATTTAATTACTTTGGTCTCTACATTAAGTGCTAATGGGAAATGCATATTTAATAATACACTCTTTGGAAGTATTATTTAATTGGTCTCATTTAATTGAATAGTAAACATTCAAGTTTCTCCCCTTTTTTTCCCAACCAGAGCAAATATATTTCTACTTTTCCTGTCTGAAATGAATTTACTAAATATAGGGACTTTTCTGTACAATGAGAATTCATGATCTCAAGAGTAAACAAAACAAGACTATGGATGAAATGGAAGAGATCATTTAAGCCAAAAATAGTTTTCTAGTATTTAAAGAACTCATACAAAATAAATAATTATATCAATAGTACACAGAAACAACACAAATTTCAAAAAATCTCAATGAGTAGAATGAAAGGCAAGTGTTGATACATGTCTTATTCTTTTTTAATTGTTAGTATTTTATAACAATAGAAGATCCTTCACCTAAATGATAGAATCAACATTACCACATTCTATTCATACTAAAATAAGACTATAGAAGTGTGATGCGTCAATAGCTCTTCATGGAAAAAAAACAATTTGGAGTATAATAGCAAATGCTATATAGAAATCAGAAATAGATAACTAATTCTCTAAATGATAAGATATAGCGCCCAGGCACACATCAAAGCCAGAAACGATGTAAATTAACTGATATATTGGAGTGCACACAGAACCCTAGGAGATAGGCATCGTATTGAGTTAGTGACCAAATTGAAAGGAAATCGAGACTTTGAGGTATGAAACATAGGCAAACGAGCCCATAGTCATCACGAGAGATGCAAATAACTTTATGATGAAATCCTTACAAGACTCATGTGCACTTGAACAAACATCGACAATACACGCTATCACTACAAAGTACTGGCAAAGAGTCCATTTACAGGCCTACTTTCATAGCGGAGTTAAAATTTCTTTAAGAGATCATAATAAACGCGAAGAGCTCAAACACAAACCTATGAAACGTATAGAATAATTAGCTAGCATGACTTCAACATTTTAGGATAGGATAACAATTTTGATCTTTAGGCAGAGTAACAAAGTGAACTATGAATCCACAAGGTGAAATAAATATCACATGCCACTTCTTTTGTATACCTGCCACTGTTTTGTATAGCCAAGATGTTTTTATATTATTTTTATATGGTTTGAAAAAAATCAAAACATGAATAGTATTTCTTTCTTTCCTTTCTTTGTTTCTTTCTTTTCTTTTTTCCTTTTTTTGCTTTTTTAACTCATCTGTGTTGTCAAACCTTCTTTTAAAAGCCCGAAATGTGATTTCAGGCACTATATTTTCCATTTACAAAGCCCTTTCTCCAGTTATTTTCAAGAGGCTTTTACCAATATGCCTAGGTAAGCTTATAATTTTGCTTCTCCAGTAATACTTTTCTTTGGAAAAGTACATGCAGAGTTGGCAACTACAGCAGATGCAAAGCTGAAAAAGTAGATCCTAGAAGATGTACAAAATGTTTCTTTTTGTAAATATCAAGGTATATTTCAGAGGAAGATCCTCTGAGACCACCATCTCTTTAATGAAATTCTGATATTCAGGTATTAGTTCCTCACAGTTTTCCATGATGAAAACTCTGTACATAAAACTTAATGTTGTTATTTTCTTTCTGATTTTAAATAGATCTAAAGGAGCACATCTTGGGACAAAAAGAAGAGCTCTGAAGAATAATATTTCTTGACAGATAAAAATTATCTGAAATGCAAATTTCTATGTCCATAAATAATGTTTTATTGAAACACAGTCATGCCTCTTCATGTCTATATTATCTATGCCGTCTGTGGTTTCCTCTACACTATAACATCAAGTCCAGCAGTTGCAATGGAAATATCTGGCCTGCAAAGTTGAAAGTATTTACTATTTTGTCATGTAAGAAAAAGTTCACTGTTCCCTTGCCTACAATGCTCACCAGGAAAGCATTGCTAATATTGAGTTGGGCATATAAGATTAACATGTTTTTATTTTGCACATAGATAACAATTATTGTCAAAGAAACCTGAGGGATATAAAATATAGGACAAAAATCTGGGCCTTGAATTATGCCTCAAAACTAGCAATCATTAAAAAATGAGAACAGCTAACAACTAAAATATGAGTATTGATTTTATATGCAATAGCATTTAAAATAAAGGATCAGATCAATGGAGAAATATATGAGGAAAATTTCATGCAGAGGAAATGGTTGTGCTTTTAAGGCTGGGATCTTTTGGTTAGATGTAGGAAGGGATAGGTGTGATTTCATTGTATAGCAGGAAACTCAAGGAAAGGCAAAGAGGCTGGGTGCAGTTGCTCACGCCTGTAGTCCCAGCTTTTTGGGAGGCTGAGACTGGGGTATCGTTTAAGGACAGAAGTTTGAGGTTACAGTGAACTATGATTACACCGCTGCAATCCAGCACAGGCAATAGAGCAAGACCTTGTCTCTAAAAAAAAAAAAAAAAAAAAAAGAAAAGAAAAGGCAAAGTGGTGATGAGTAGTATATGAGACGAGATAAATGTAGACTCAGACTCTGGTGAAGAGAAGACAATGATTTACATGGCCAAATTCAGTGGTGTTGCCCATGTAGTTCCGGTGCCTCTGTCTCAAAAATAAAATTCTTTTAAACTTTAAGACTACTTCCCCATGTGCCTTAAGACCTTACCAATTTGGTTTTATTTTTGTGGTTCAAGAAACATTTTCTTAAATGCACACTACCCATCCACCCACCAACACACACGGTCTGTTTTCTGTAATCTTACAGCCAAATAGCTAAATGCTATTTGAGACAGCTCTGTCATCATGGATATACGATATATGAGGATTTTGACCTTCTCTAAGCCTTCAACATTTCTGGGTCATCCTGTTATATGTTTCTGGAAAGTTTCCTATCCCTTTAGCCTCACCAACTATTTCACAACTTCTGTGTTCCTAAAGGTTAAAATTTCAATTTTTTCTTCACATTTACCAAATTATTCTGCTTTTCTATTTACAGGAAAATCAAATGTATAAGGCAAAAATTTAGTTGACTTTCTTTTCCTCCATTGATACATATATGTACACCAACAGCTTAGCATGCCTCCTTCCTGCAAATGTCAAAAAAAGAAAAAGAAAAAATCCCTGCTTTCCAAATGCAACCCACTTACCTGACTTGAGATTTTGCCCCTGCACTCTCTCTGGGAATTTGGCTCAATTTCATGTCCTTCAATCTACCTATTGGCATCTTCCCCTCCGCATGCAAACACATGTATCAAAACATCCTGTGATTATTGACATCTCACAAGGCTCCGACTTAGGTCTTTCCTTATTCTGCGTATCCTAACTGGGCAATTTCAACAATACTTGTGTCTGAGACTCCCATTTACTGGTAGTTTTCTCAAAATCTCTCTCATTCTCACATTTCCTCACTTGGGCTTCAAACAATTTAAAATCTATTAGTTTAAAATATAGTAATCTTTTTAATCTGTTTAAATTTAAAACAATTTAAAATCTATTAATCTGAATCTAACAATTGCCACCTTCTTCCAGTTTTTATGTACCTTCTGCTGTGGTCTGAATATGTTCCCCAACATTCCTGTATCTTTTTCTTCACATTTACCAAATTATGCTACTTTTATTTTAACAAGAAAATCAAATCTATAAGGCAAAAGTTTAGTTTAATTCCTTTTCCTCCATTGATACATTTGTCTGTACCAACACCTTAGCATGCCTCCTTCCATGCCTCCAGCATTCCTCCATTCATGTGTTGGATTAATCACCAATGCAATAGTGTTGGGAGGTGGGGCCTAATGGGACACACTTAAGTCTTGAGGGCTCTGCTCTCATGAATGAATCAATGCTGCCATTAAAAAGGCTAGTGGCACATTTTCTGTTGTGGAGTGGGGGGAAGGGGGGAGGGATAGCATTAAGAGATATACCTAATGTAAATGACGAGTTAATGGGTGCAGCACCCCAATATGGCACATGTATACATATGTAACAAACCTGCATGTTGTGCACGTGTACCCTAGAACATAAAGTGTAATTAAAAAAAAAAAAAAAAAAAAAACAGGCTAGTGGCCAGGTGCAGTAGCTCATGCCTGTAATCCCAGTATTTTGGGAGGCTGAGGCAGGCAGATTGCCTGAGATCAGGAGTTTGAGACGAGTCTGGCCAACATGGTGAAAACCCATCTCTACTAAAAATACAAAAATTAGCCGGGCGTGGTGGCGGCGCCTGTATCCCAGCTACTCAGGAGGCTGAGGCAGGAGAATTGCGGGAGCCCAGAAGGCAGAGCTTGCCGTGAGCCGAGATCGTTTCACTGCACTCCAGCCGGGGCAACAGAACAAGACTCCCTCTCCAAAAAAAAAAAAAAAAAAAAAAAAGAAAGAAAAAGGCTAGCAAGCATGAGTTCTTCTCTAGCTGCCTTCCACCATATGAAGATGCAGCAAGAAGGCCCTCATCAGATGCTAATGCCCTGATCTTGAACTTCCCAACGTCCAGAATTGTGCGAAATGAAGGTGTACTTTATTTCTTTATACATTACCCAATCTGTGGTATTCCGCTATAACAGCACAAAACAGGCTAAGACAACCTTTTTCATTCCCTATTCCAGAAAATTCAACATCTATTGTGTTTCAAAAATCAAGAAACTTCAATTTTGCCCAAAATCCCTAGTTCTAAGATTCCATGTCAACATTCCAAAAATATTTTGTTGCTTAGTATCCCCGAAAACTCCCTGTTCTTTTACATGCTAATTTCTACTTTTCTGCATGATATTCTCATTTTCCCACTGAATTGTCCCTCTTCTTTTTTACAGTTTTCCCTCCCCGCAGGGACATGCTTGCCCAGTCACCACTGTTCTCTTCCTGTCATGCTAGCCTCTCAAACCTAAGAATATGATCATGCTGTTAACATGGTTTTCGAATTGCCCTGCTTATACCGATAATTACCTTTTGTATGTAGGAAAAAAATTTTAAACCTGTAGATAGCTTGAAGCCCTTCATGGACTCTCTCTGTGTTGAGTCCCCTCTCCTCCCCTCCTTCCTCACAGTTTATGCTTCACTCTTCCTCATCTCTGGCAATGCCACACTTTCTCATAGTTCTGTACGGTTAATAGTTTTCTTCCTGAGACAATAAAGAGCCCAGGATCTTTGATTTTCTGGTTTGCCGGAAAGACTTATTCATCTTCTGGCTGGGCTTCAAATCCTGTATTCTCTGTTGAGACCACTCTGATTTCTCCAGATAAACCCAAATACAACTGCATCGATGTTTCATACTTATTAAAAATACTCATTGTACCGAGCTTTCATGTTAATATCTAATCTGCTTATTTTGTTTGTCTGTGTTTCACCAGATGTAAGCTCTTGAAGTTAGTTTGAAAGGTGTATTCTTCCCTCTCTTATGACAATATAAATTGTAGTGCTGCAATTCAGCTTTTAATGTGGTAAAGAGAATGTTAGATGATGAGTGTGAGATCCTTGGATCCACCAAGCTTCATCATTGCCATTATCTTCATTAGGGATAACATCTATCTTAGTGCTTCCTACGCCAGTCATTATGTGAAAAACATTCATAAAATTATCTCTTTTAATACTTGTACCATTTTTCAAGTTAGATAAAAGCATTCTATTTTAATAGATGGTAAAGCTGAATCAAGAGATTCATCAGGTTGCCTCTAGAGTCTATAGTCTTAATATTAAACTAATTTGCTGAATTCAAGGATTCATTCACAAATCAATTTGAAGTGCATAACTTCCCCAGTTTTGTTACTGACTAATCCCCATAAATAACAAAACTATTTGCTGGTTTCACTGAATTTTGAATGCCAATCACACAGTTTCATGATGCAAGAATGTGGGCTTTGGTCATCATATGTGAAAGACTCATAAGGGTTTTATTTGACAGAATAGTTGGTCCGATTCAACTATGCTGAACTGACAAATTACAATGTGCAATTGTAATTGCAATTCAGCACATTACATAGGCTGAATGTGATCTTATTCTGTGATAACAGAAGAAGCATGACATTCATATTACGAGAGGTGATCATCTACCTCTAGTTGCTGTGGATTAGACTCCACATAGAGAACTACTCTCAGTAATGGATGTAATAGGTTTAAAGACATCTAGACTGGCCAGGAGCGGTGGCTCACGCCTGTAATCCCAGCACTTTGGGAGGCCGAGGCGGGTGGATCACGAGGTCAGGAGTTCAAGACCAGCCTGACCAACATGGTGAAATCCCATCTCTACTAAAAATACAAAAATTACCTGGGTATGCTGGTACGTGCCTGTAATCCCAGCTACTCGGAAGGCTGAGGCAGGAGAATTGCTTGAACCAGGACACAGGAAGTGCAGGTTGCAGTGAGCTGACATCTTGCCACTGTACTCCAGCCTGGGTTACAGAGCGAGACTCTGTCTCAAAAAGCAAAACAAACAACCAAAAAGACACATAGTCTAATTGGGTTAAGTTCAAAGGAAAAGGAAGCTTAATGGAAGAGAGTTTCAAATATACCAAATTTATAATAAAAACAAAAGATGCTGGAACATTTCACTAGAGAGAAGAAAGAGTTGCTTTCCATGTATTTTAAGAACATTTATGTGGAAGAGAAAGTGCATTTTGATTTGATTTTTATGTCCCTATAAATTAGAACTAGCCTTAGTGGTTGAAGTAAGGCTGTCCTGAGATGAAGTGATAGTCTGAAGACTCCCGGACTTCACCGTAGCAGGAAGTGACCAGGCATATCTCAGATGGAGGCTTAGTGGGGATGGTATAGAGTTTAGTTATTAGAAGAATGTTTGGAATACAAATTTAAGATCCAGCCAGTCCTATTCTTCTGTGATGTTGAGATCATATTGCTATTGACTTGGTAAACTTTCACATTTATTAAGCATTCTATGTATACTTCATTTGTAATTATGTACTTCAAAACAGGAATCAAGGGAGTTTACTGCTGAAAGAAAAGTGAAGTGTGTCTTCCAATGTAGAGACTTTGATAAGTGCAATGCATTGCCATGACTTGCGAGAGCACTTCCACATTTTAATGTCAAAACTTGATCTATTGCAAAGCCAAGTGAATTGTTATTCAGAGAAATGGAAAATGTATCTAAAAGTGTCCCCATAAATCTGTTGCCAGATTGTGGTTTATATCAGACTTTAAACATTTAGAATGATGGAAAGTAAACATCATAAAATGATCTAAAATTATACCGAATCTATCAGAAGAATCCTTCATAGTATAACGTGAAATGGACATCCTTTTATAGCACTATCAATTTTGTGCTGAATTTAAAGATAAAAGTACTTTTGGCAATATTTTCATATTCATAAATTATTTTCAGGAGGAACAACGTTTTAAAATGAAAAGAAAACGACAAAATAATTTTCAATATCAGAAGATAATTTAATAAATAAAATAAAATAAAATAAGAAAGCCATAAAAGAAATATATATGGTCATATAATATGTAAATTGCCAGAAAAAATAGTTTACTTTTAAAATTATCGCCACATAAAATTTCAATCAGAACTAATTTAATTAAAATTGAACCTGATTAAAATTCTTTTGAACACTGGATGGGGCAATTACTATTAGCAAGACTGCGTGGAATTCTGAACTTTAAATTCTTATCTCCTGACTCAGCATAATAGAATTTCAAATGAAAAGTACATTGTGTATAACAGGAGAGGATTTTGTGCTTTAAAATGCTACTATATGGGAACTAGAGAATATTTTCACATTAACCAAATAAAATATTTAATTTATATCCAGTAGTAAAGTTTAAAAATACTAAAACATTTGCCTCATTCAAATTTACTAAATTGCAACTTCCAAGAAGACATCACTGCCTCTTCTGTGTGCTGAGAATTTTACTCCATTTTAAAAAATGTGCATATAGGTTGATAAATGTTGTCTACTATCTTGTAGAAGGTTGTGGTTACCCTTGAGACTTAGTTATTCTTTGTTTAGTGACTGAATCCCAATGAGGTCTCTGACTTTCTAGTCCTCTGTACTCACACAGTGCCTACCACTGTTTCACACTGAATACTAAACTCATAATATTCCAGAGACTGGGATACATTTCTGGATGGTAGAACCATGGTATGCAATTTTTAGGTTATAACAATAAAGAAATTGAAAGACCATTAACCAGGTGCATGATCATCCCTTATAAACACAGTATAAATCAAGTGTAGGGTTTGTCAGTAACTCTTATATAGAGAATTCAGTAGCACATAAGCTCACTTCCTCTCCACAGACACAAAAGTCACTGTGGCTACAGTATCCGTTTCAAGATGCTTCACTGGTAATCTCTATTCATCTATTGTAGTTACTTGAAAATAATGAAATCAATTACCTATCCCAGCTCTAAAACTTGAGGGTTCAATGTAGCCTAAAAAGAATAGACATCAAAACTTGGAAATAGATTAAGAATTCATGGTACACAGAAAGTACTATTGTTAAACTTTTATATTGCTTTACTATTCATTATCTTCTTTTTTTATAAATTACAGTAGACTTTAGTTAAGGAACAAACTTTGGGAAGGAGAAATCGAAAGTCTCTTACTTTTCAGTGAAGGTGATTTGCTGATTATAAAAACTTGTGGTGATGAACATAGGACTGTATGTATCTTTTTAGCATGATGATATAGTTTCCTTTAGGTATATACCCTGTAATGGAATTGCTGGGTTGAATGGTAACTGTTTTAAGTTCTTTCCAAGAAATCTCCAAACTGCTTTCCACAGTCCTGCACTACACACAATAGCAAAGACATGGAATCAACCTAGGTGCCCATCAATGGGTTGGATAAAGAAAATGGAGTATGATACACTGTGGAATACTATGCAGCCATAAAAAAGGACGAAATCATGTCTTTGGCAGCAACATGGATGGAACTGGAGACTGGAATCCTAACTGAATTGACACAGGAACAAAAAATCAAATACTACAAGTTCTCACATGTAGGTGCTAAACATTAAGCACACATGGACACAAACATGGAAACAATGGATACTATGCACTACTAGAGTGGGGAGGGAAAGAGGGGAATTAGGTTGAAAAACTACCTATCGGGCCCTATGCTCACTACCTGCATGCAATATACTCATGCAACAAACCTGCACATGACCCCCCGTCTGTAAAACAAAAGTTTTTTTTTTTTTTAAAAAAACTTCTTAAGTAGTAATGTTATGTAAATGTAATTGTTAATATTTATATACTTATTTATTTATTTGTTTATTTATTTGGAGACGGAGTCTCGCTCTGTTGCCCAGGCTGGAGTGCAGTAGTGCGACCTCGGCTCACTGCAAGCTCCGCCTTCCGGGTTCCCGCCATTCTCCTGCCTCAGCCTCCCGAGTAGCTGGGACTACAGGCGCCCACCACTTCACCCGGCTAATTTTTTGTATTTTTAGTAGAGATGGGTTTTCACCGTGTTAGCCAGGATGGTCTTGATCTCCTGACCTCGTGATCCGCCCGCCTCGGCCTCCTGAAGTGCTAGGATTACAGGCGTGAGCCACCCCGCCAGGCCCTGTTAATATTTATTTAGTGTTTTCATGACTATGGAGTGAAGAGAGTGGAAGGTGATAATTACAAAAAAATTGATGAAAAAGAGAAAAAAAAATTTTTATGAACACAGTGAAGAGCTCACTCATAACTCAATGGGTGGAGTAATACAGCATTATGGAGAGTCCCCACATAATATTAATATCATCATAACAGACATGAAGGAAAATTTTAGACTTAGAAGAAGTCATACATTAGGCAAAAAAAAGTTATCAAAATAGTGGATATGTATTTCATGTAAATAAAATACTCAATCAGAGAAACAATTTTTTATAACTGGAGCTTAGGTCCACTTCAGAAAATAGCTGTAAAATAAACAGTATTTATTTTTTCCTTCAAAAATAGTTTTGAGTATAATAGAATTTATTAAGAATTAGAGTAAACTTTATATATATATTATTATAAATTGAAAGAAGAACATACTTATATATAGACGCTAGAAGCCTTAAGGGGACTCAAATATGCTACTTTGTGTTTACTTTTTTTTCCTATCCTCCTAAGAGCAGTGAACATCTGAATATATGTAGTCTGTGCTTCTACCCGAATGTTTCTGGTAATTTGTAACTGAGAAGCTGACATTTTTAGTGATAATAATTGTCAACACGACTTTGTAAAAATCAAGCCTTGGAATTGCAATACTTTAGAGAAATCCCTTTGATCTTAAAACAATGTTTCTGAGCTCTAAGTTATTTTACATTATACACAGGTACTTATATTTCATTATATGAAACAAACTAGGCACTTGTGTGATTTTTAAAATTGGGAATTAAAAGAATCTATACAAATTTTTTATTAGAATGTCAGAAATACTTTCTAAAATGATATAGTTAGTTAATTCTCTCTGTGAACTCAAAAAACCCATGAATTTTCAAGTTATGCCCAGTTGTATGGAAATGGCCAATTCCCAATGTCTCCTTGGCATAATAAATTTAATTTATTAGATGGAAACTGTAAACTAAAATAATTCTATAGGGCCCTATAGACTCTCTAAAGGTGCCCCTTACTCATCACTAAAATATAACTGCCTTTAGAATAAAGCACTTTAATAAACTTTGCTGCCATCACCATTCACTAGAAAATTACAGCCATGGAAATGAGGCCCTGTTTTAAGTGTTTCTTACTCATAGTCCACCAACAATTTAAACATTTTGTGTAACGCCATAAAACAGTCAATGGATAATCAAAACATCATATACACAAAGCTTATTTGCCTACAGCCAAAAAAAAAAAAATGCTTTTACTATAGACAACAAATACTTTCATAGCTAGCATTTCATTCAAAATCATACGGAAGCATCTTGCTTACTGAGACATCGAGCTATCTTTCACTACTATATTTTTAATTGGCTTAATTGGGGTGCAATTGACATACAATTAACTGCACATACTTAAAGTGTTAGCAAGAAGATATTTGACAGATATTTGGAGTTAAATGATCTTCATTCAATTTTAAGCATCCCGATAAATTTGAAATACAGAAACTATTTTGTTATCATTTTAATATGGAGTCAGAATACATGCAAGGCAATGCCTATTTCTTTGGAAGTAGTAGTTACATTACATTAATTATATCCAATCATTGTCCAAAGAAGAAAATGGAACACTATTCTGATCCACAATTATTTTCAAATATAAATTGGTGGTTTTCAGCCACAAGGAGTGGGATTTATCATCATATCCATCCTATGATAATAAATATATCATATACGTCACCTGCAAAGATTCTTTGTTCCACTAAGCAATCCTATTTTCCTATCCCCATTCCACTCCGCCCTTAATCTCAAGCAATTATTGATCAGTTTTCTATCACTATAGATTAGCTTAAATTTTCTAGAATTTTACATAATTGAAATAAAAGGGTGTGTACTATCTTCCTTCACTCATAGTAATTATTTGAGATCCATATATAGTAATATAGTAATGTGTTATAATAGTTCATTATTTTTTATTAATATGTAGAATTTTACTGCATAAATATATCATAGTGTATTTATTTCTTCACCTGTTTATAGGCAAATCACTGTTTCCACTTTGGGTTATTACAAATGATATTGCTGTAAATATCTATGTACATGTCTTTGTATGGCATGTGTTTTCATATATTTTGGGTAAATACTGAAGAGTGGAGTAGTTGGATCATATGGTACATATATATTTAACTTTTAAAAAATATGCCAAAATATTTTCCAAAATGGTTTTGCCATTTTGCATTCCATCAGCAGTGTAAAAAAGTTAATTTCTCTACATCCTCAACACTTGGTAGGGTCAGCTTTTGAGATTTTAACCATTCTAATTTGTGTGCTTTTGTATCTCATTGCGGTACAAATTGGAATTTCCCTTTAAAAATATTTCTTATATATTTTTTCCACATGTGTGATTGTTTCAGTCAGGAAAATAAATCTTGTCCAGTTCCCTCCATCTTGGCCAGAAAGAGACATCCCCAATAGTAGAAAATGTTAAAGGCAAATAAATAAATAATGAATGAAAAAAATAAACAATCTAACAGATAACATGAGATGATAATATGCTTGAACATTTGATTATAAAAGCATTGAATTTAAAAATATCACAAAAGACTAAGAACATAAACCTGATGTGTCATCACAGCTCCATAAGCGATTGACTTTTGTTTTACTAGGGAGATGTATGCATTGTAATTATTATACTTTCCTGAATCTAGGGATTTTATGACATAAGTGTAGCTTACTCAACCTTGACTGTATTTTCTTCTCTACCATCTCAATGATATGCTTCTTTGAGTCAGTACAATTATAATGTAATCAGACTTTGTGCTTGGAGGCAATGAAAATTAATCCTTAAGTTCCAAGAAAGCAGACACTGTTCTGTTCATTGTTGTATCTCTTAATCAGAACACTTTCTATGACAGAGTATCCACAAACGCTACACGAATGATTAAATTATATTGAAAGCATATATTAAATAGATGTTCTAATAATATTTATAAAATTAATTATAATTAATGTACATTATAATTAGTGGCATTTAAAAAATTATAAGGCATATTATTGTATTGAACATATGTACTAGCTATGTTCAATAAGGTATGTCTGCATTATTGAAGGTATATTTTATCATAAAAAGGATTAGACTGTATATAATAATATAGTAATACTATGATATACAATGCTTTGGGTAGTCACAATGACTCCAGCCTTCTTTTTAAATAACTGCAGAGTCCACTCTATTAACAGGCTTTAGGAGCACAGAGCTTGCATTCACTGAGTCATCATTTAACACTTTTTAAAATTTTTAACTTCTTTCATAAATACAATTATTAATAACAGTTCTTTTGGAGTTAAATGATCTTCATTCAATTTTAAGCATCCTGTTAAATTTGAAATACAGAAACTGTTTTGTGTTATCATTTTAATATGGAGTCAGAATACATGAAAGGCAATGCCTATTCCATTGGAAGTAGCAGTTCCATCCAATTAATTATATCCAATCATTGTCCAAAGAAGAAAATGGAACACCATTCTGATCCACAACTCTTTTCAAATATAAATTGGTGGTTTTCAGCCACAAGGAGTGGTATAGTTTCTGCTTTTCTTTTTAATTAATTTTTTAGAAGTACTTAGTGTAATTTATAAATGGAGAATGATATTGTTAGGAACTCCACCAAAACATGGCATCTTTTTCACTTAAGTATTTTTTGTTCTTCTAAAAATTATGTTACACATAGTATGTCAATGAAGAAAAAATATACTTGACCTCAGTGTTAATTATGATAAGCAGTAATTTCCAGAAAATATTCCAGAAACAAAGAAAATATTAAACATTACTGAGATCAAGATTATCTCACAGTGGAATCTTTATTTCATGCACACACATCGTGAAATTGTTTTCTGTTTTCTGTAGAGACAGAGAAAAACAAAAGTCGTTTTCCTGAATTCTTTACTGTGCGACCTCAACAATGCCAATGAATGCATAGAATAGAATGGAGGCCGGGAACAACAGGGCAATACAGGAGAGTATGGGTACTCACCTGCCTTCCTGAATGCATAAAGTAAAAAGAGATATACAAAAGTCAATGGAAAGATATTCCTATTTGTGTGTGTGTGCATGCACACACACCTACACAATAGTGCAGACACCCAAAAACAATGAGGAAAAAATATCGATCAGTTTCAGTTTCTTGCAGCCTAAAAGGCTGTTTAACATTATGGGATAAAAATTTATGTCCTGATGGGGAATCTGTTTTCACTTAGATTCCTCAGTGCAACAGAGAAAACTGAGCAGAACGCACAGGGCCGTAAACAGTAGAAATTTTGGTTTCTGAAAAAAACAGGTCTGTGGGCCTTTCTACGTAGAAAGAGAAATCATTTCAGAAAATATTGGTAAAGGTATTACATATAAGAGAAGGCATATTATTTTGGCAACATTTTTCAATAGTTTTCTAGTCTTCAAAGCCTCCTAATTAACATCATCAATAAAGATTGTATATATGTGGGGAGGCCGAGAAGGGCAGATCACGAGGTCAGGAGATCGAGACCATCCTGGCTAACCCGGTGAAACCCCGTCTCTACTAAAAAAATACAAAAAAGTAGCCGGGCGAGGTGGCGGCGCCTGTAGTCCCAGCTACTCAGGAGGCTGAGGCAGGAGAATGGCGGGAACCCGGGAGGCGGAGCTTGCAGTCAGCTGAGATCCAGCCACTGCACTCCAGTCTGGGCGACAGAGCGAGACTCCGTCTCAAAAAAAAAAAAAAAAAAAAAACCCAAAACCAAAAAAGGTTGTAAATTTTAAAACCAAAAAAGGTTGTATATATGTAAACCAAATATAAAATTCTAAGCACCCCCTCACGACCCGACCATCTGAATGGACTTCCTCCTCAGCCAGGGCACTCTTTTGTTTGTTTTTTGTTGTTGTTGTTATATATATATATATATAAAATACTTTAAGTTCTAGGGTACATGTGCACAACATGGTTTGTTACATATGTATACATGTGCCATGTTGGTGTGCTGCACCCATCAACTCGTCATTTACATTAGGTATATCTCCTAATGCTATCCCTCCCCACCCACCCCCACAATAGGACCCGGTGTGTGATGATCCGCTTCATTCGATCAAGTGATCGCATTGTCTTAGAAAATGCGGTATTTGGTTTTCTGTTCTGCGATAAGTTTGCTGAGAATGATTGGTTTCCAGCTGCATCCATGTCCCTACCAAGGACATGACTCTCCTTTTTCTGGCTGCATAGTATTCCATGGTAAGCAATATTATATTTTTTATTATACTTTAAGTTATAGGGTCATGTGTTAACGTGCAGGTTTGTTAAATATGTAATACTTGTGCCATGTGGTGGGTGCCTGCCGCTTCAAACTCGTCTTTACATCAGGTATCAATCCTCCAATTGAATCCCTCCCCCTCCCCCTCCCCGTAATAGGCCCGGTGTGTGATGTTCCCCCTTCCCAAGTCCAAGTGATCTCTTGTTCAGTTTCCCACCTATGAGCTGAGAACATACGTGTTTTGTTTTCTGTTCTTGCGTAGTTTGCTGAGAATGATGGTTTCCAGCTTCATCCATGTCCTACAAAGGACAAACTCATCCTTTTTAATGGTGCATAGTATTCCATGGTGTATATGTGCACATTTCTTAATCAGTCTGTCACTCGATGGCATTTGGGTTGATTCCAAGTTTTGCTGTTGGTGATAGTGCCGAATAACATACGTGTGCATGTGTCTTTATAGCCATGATTTATAATCCTTTGGTATATACCCAGTAAGGGATGGCTAGGAGTCATATGGATTCTAGTCTAGATTCTGGAGGAATCGCATACTGTTTTCATAATGGTTGAACTAGTTTACAATCCCTCCAACAGTGTAAAAGTGTTCCTATTTCTCCACATAAGAAAAGATTTTAATGTTCATGGAAAGTGCTTTTTTTTCAGCATGCTTTATTTATTTATTTATTTTTATTTTTTCCTGGTCAGCAAGGGGCACTCTTCAAATGTAGAGACTGTTTCAGGTCATGATGGGAAGTGGATATTGGACCTGCCTCATTACATGTCTCCAGGATTAACATCAACACAGACTTTAAGTCTGATAAGAAACATTTTACCACCTATTCTCTCTGAAGCCGGCTATCTGAAGGCTTCCTCTGCAAATAAGAACTTTGTTCCCCACAACCTCTTGTCTTAACCCAGACATTCCTTCCTATTGATCCCAGGTCTTTAGAGAAACTCAACCCATTTTCAAGTCTACCTGTAGGCTGGAAGTCCCCGCTTTGAGCTGTCCCACCTTTCTGGATCAAACCAATGTATTTGTTAAACGTGTTTGATTGAAGTCTCATGTCTCTCTAAAATATATAAAACCAAGCTGCACCCTGACCCCCTTGAGCACGTGTTCTCAGGACCTCCTGAGGGCTGTGTCATGGACCATGGTCACTCATATTTGGCTCTGAAAAAATCTCTTCAAATATTTTACAGAGTGTGACTATTTTCATCAACATATAAAAGCAGCTTTGTTTAATTAATAAACTGATGGTGAAATAAGAAGACTAAATACATGAAAACAGTTTGTTGGCACAGACTGAAATGATGCAGTCAATGTGGGGGTTACATCATGGCTACGGTGATATAAGAATATGGATCAGAACAGATTTTTTGGCATCTATTGCAAAGGACTCCCTTTTTCTTTGGAGTAAAAAGTACGAAAATGTATTAGCTTGTCTTGAATGCACAATAATTTTATATGTTTATTGTATAAAGTGGAATAATAATCCCCCTCCAAGATTTCTATGTCCTAATCTTTAAACCTATGAATATGTTAACATAGGAGACTTTTGTAGATCTGATTAAAGATGTAAACCTTGAAATCGGAAGATTATTCTGGATTATCTGGGTGATTGCTATGTAATTATCTGAGTCCCAACTCTGATCAGAGGGAAATGTGACTATGTAATAATGGTCAGAGGAATATTATGTTACTGGCTTTGAAGATGGTAGAAGTCATAAACAAAGCAAATTTGGTAACCTCTAGAAGGTGAAAAAGTCAAGGAGGTGGGTTATCCTCTAGAACACCTAGAACATGAGTCTGCTAACACCTTAATTTTAAGTCATTGAGACTATGTCAGATTTCTGATCCATACAAATGTACAATGATAACTTTGCATTGTTTTAAGCCACTAAATTTGTGGTAATTTGTAATGGCAGCAATAGTATATTAATAAAGCTTATCCAGAAATGTAATTTAACCAAATTATATAATAAACTATATTAAATTCTCATTACATATAAATTCAGACTTCCTCAACTAAAATTAATAACTTTTTTTTTTTTTGAGACGAAGTCTCGTTGTCATCTGGGCTGGAGTGCAGTGGTGCAATCTCAGTTCACTGCAACCTCTGCCTCCCAGGTTCAAGCAATTCTCTGCCTCAGCCTCCCAAGTAGCTGGGATTATAGGTGCCAGCCACCATGCCTGGGTAATTTTTTTTTTTTTTTAATTTTTAGTAGAGACGGGGTTTCACCATCTTTGACAGGCTAGTCTTGAACTCCTAACCTCGTGATCCACCCGCCTCGGCCTCCCAAAATGCTAGGATTACAGGCATGAGCCACTGCTCCCAGCCAATGATACATTTTTAAATACAGGAACTTAATAAACATTAGAGAATAACTAAAGCCAGATATCTGCACAATTAAGTCCTAGCTCATCACTTACTTTAAAGGGTAAAAGTTAATGTGTTGTACATTGTAGTGTCACTATAAAAAATTACCACAAATTTAGCGAATTAAAACAAAACTATTTTTAATGTATGATCTCCATGGGCAGAAGGCTAGGAACAACAATGGCTTCACTGGGTCTCTGCATAGAGTCTCACAAAGCTAAAGTCAAGGTGACCAGAGGGCTCTGCTCCAGGTCTCAGCTTCCTTGTTGCTTGTTCGTCTCAGCTTATAGAGATCATCCACATTACAGGCCTCTTGGCTACAGCCTTGTTCACTTTGTGCTGCTATAACAGACTCGCAGACTGGGTAATTTATAATCAACAGTTCTGGAGGCTGGGAAGTTCAAGATTAAGAGGCCGACATCTGGTGAGAGCCTTCATGTTGCATCACCTCATGGCAGAAAGGTACAAAGAAAGCACAAGAGAGAGAAGAGAAATCAAATCTCATTATTTCACAAGGAACCCACTTCCAAGATAATAAACACAATTCCATGATAACAGTATTAATCTATACATTAGGGCATAGCCCTCATGGCTTAAATCACTTCTCAAAGGTCCACCTTCCAACATTTTTGCATTGGGATTAAATTTTAAACATATGCTGTTTGGGGGACACGTTCAAACCACAGCACTCTGCTCTTGGACCTCCAGATTCATGTTTATCTCACATGCTAAATACATTTATTCAAAAATCCAAACTTCAGATTCTCATCTAAATCAGATACAGATAAGATCCAATGTATGATTCATCATGAGGCAACCACCACCCCCACCTCCAGCTGTGAGTCTGTGAAATCAAAGCAAGTTATCGATTTCCAAAATACAATGGTGGGACATGCATAGGATAGACATATTCATTCCAAAGGGAGGAATATGTAAGAAGAAAGGAGTAAGTCCAGAACCCCACAGAACAGATAACATTGAATCTTAGGAGTCCAAAATAATCTTTCATTCCGTGTGCTGCCTCCTGAACACACTGAGGCAGAGCTTGGGCACCTAAGGCTGTGGGCAGCCCTGCATCCATGGCATTGTTGGGCTTAGACCATGCAGTAGTTTTCATGAGTTGGAACCTCCTGCCTGTAGCTCTCTCAGGCTGATGTTGCATGCAGGTAGCTCTACAGTGCTAGGGTTTCTATGGTGGCCTTGCTCCCATGGCTCCACTAGGCATTGCTGTTGTGGGAACTTTATAACATGGCTCCCATCTCATGGTTCTGCTTAGCATTGCCCTAGGGTGGCACTCCTTGATGGTTCTGCCGCTGAGACAAGTTCCTGCCTCAGTCCCAGGTGGTTCCCAACATACTTTGAAGTCCAGGTGGAGGAATTCATGCCCTCAGAACTTTTGCATTCTATGCACCTGCAAAAGTAGCACTGCATAGACTTCATCAAGGTTTCCAGCTTGCACCACCCACAGCAGCAGGTTGAGCTGCACCTGTTCCTGCTTGGGCTCCTGGTGAGGCAGCCGAGCAGCACTGCATAGAAATGCATGAAGCAGACACTTGATACAGTGCAACACAGCAAATGCTGAGGTTCCCTGGGTCACCCTAGGCCTAGGCCTCTCTTTTGACATATTTTCTTCTCCCAGACCTTGGCACTCTGGGCCTATGATTGGAGGGGCAGTATGGAGACTCTTCCAAGTGCCTTTGGGATCATCCTTTTATTATCTTGATGAATAGCCTCTGGCTTCATTTAGTTCATCCCAATCTCCTTATCAAATGGTCACTTGGTCACACCCTTGATTTTCCCTCTTGAAAACGCTTCTTCAATCTCTATCACAGAGCCAGACTGAGAATATTTCACAACCCTAAATTCTGTTTCCTTCTAGTTAAAATCCTGTCTTTAAATCAGTTTTTTTCACACACTACTATATGCAATTAAAAGCCACACAGCATCCTGAATGCTTTGCTGCTTAGATATTTCTTCTGCCAAATATCTTACTTTATCACACTTAAATGCTGCCTTTCATAAAGCCCTAGGACACTGATACAATTCAGCCCAGCTCTTTGCCAACATATAACAAGGATGGCATTTTCTCCAGTTTGTAATATCTTCTTCCTCATTTACATCTGAGCCCTCCTCAAAATGGCCTTTACTGTCTATATTTCTACCAATATTTTGGTCCTGACCACTTAAATCATGTCTAAGAAGGTCCCTACAGTTCTTCTCTTCTGAGTCCTCACCAGAATTGCCCTTATTGCTTCTTCTATGCCAATCTGGGCTTTTTCTAGTGTGCTCTTCCGAATTCTTTCAGTCTCAACCCACTACCCAGATCCAAAGGTGCTTCCACATTTTCAGGGATTTGTTACAGCAACACTCACTCTGCAGCCCCAGTTTTCTGTCTCAGTCCATTCTGGGTTGCTCTAATAGAATACTACAGATTGGGTAATTTAACAGAAATTCATTTTAACAGAAATTCATTGGCTCACAGTTCTGGAGGCTGTGACGTCCAAGATCAAGGGGCCAGCATCTGGTGAGGGCCTGCTTGGTGCATCGTCTGATGGCAGGAGGGCAAGTAGAGAGCAACAAAGGGAGGGCAAGCGGGGCCACACTCCCCCTTCTATAAGAAACCCACTACCATGATAAGGAACACTGCTGCAATAAAAGCATTACTCTTTCTGTAAAGCTGGGCCCCCTCAACCCAGACTTCTCTTAAAGATCCCCCACTTCAACACTGTTGCATTAGGTATCAAGTTTTGAATACACATCTTTTGGGGTAACACGTTCAAACCATAGCAGCCACCTTTTCCCATCTTCAAAGTCAGCAATGGCAGATCAGGCCCCTCTCATGCTTTGAATCACTCCTGCTTTCTTCATTATCATATCTCTCTGACTGACTTTCTGCCCAAAACACAGCCGATTGACTTAAACAGTGACAACTCAGACTGTTAGAACTAGAAAAGCTAAAGATGCAAACTTTACTTTGCTAAATATTTTATTATTGCTTTCTAAAAACCCCACATATTGTTCAATGATACTTTCTGAGTATGAACAAGGTGATAGGATATAAGCCTATTCATTGCTATGTTTGAAGTGGAAGTAGAAAAATAGAAATGAATAACATTTGGTAGATATTTGTGAGATAGCAACATGCAGTTTTCATTAAAGGTCAGAGATTATATAACACTAGAAAAGGAAAATCCATAATAGCAATAGAAGTTGAAAAATAGTTGTCACTATTCATTTAGGAAAATTCTGACAAGTACACAAATTTACAATTGAGTATATTTATTTATAAACTAACATAAAATTGAAGTTGTCATGTTTAAAATAAGGACAGAAAAATACAGTGATACTTGTTCATAAAAGCAACTTAAATAAAAGCCATTTTGCCTATTAGTCTGACTATTTTCTGTCTCTGGTTCCTACAAACAGTAGAAAAAAAAATCATTTTGGATATTGCTGGGTTTTTTTGTTTTGTTTTTCTTTTCTTGAGATGGAGTCTCCCTCTGTCGCCCAGGCTGGAGTGCAGTGGCGCCATCTCGGCTCACTGCAACCTCTGCCTCCTGGGTTGATGCCATTCTCCTGCCTCAGCCTCCCAAGTAGCTGGGACTATAGGCGCCCGCCACCACACCCGGCTAATTTATTGTATTTTTAGTAGAGATGGGGTTTCACCGTATTAGCCAGGATGGTCTCGATCTCCTGACCTCATGATCCACCCGCCTCAGCCTCCCAAAGTTCTGGGATTACAGACGTGAGCCACCGCGTCTGGCTGATATTGCTGGTTTTTAAAAATTATTCTGATAATACACAAATGAATTTTTTTCCCCAAGAGGCAGCATATCCAAAACGACAGGGTACCTATCCGTATAAATGTGTGACGTTTGTTTATTCATATTGTACACAATAGAATTCCTGGATCACAATAAATTCCAAATCACCTTCCACTTAGCGTACCTCTTAGAGCAAGCGATCTTAACATGCTTTCCAGAGCAACACGCACTCAAAGTAATCACTCAGTGGGAGCACTTCTTTATGTTCTCATTCGATTCTAGTGTTTGTTGCTGGTATAAGGATGACCTTATAACAGTCCACTTGTAAAGGAGGCATAACTCTGGGTTGGCTGGTGACCTATGTATGGTTACTATGCCATGCAAAACAACTGTATATATTTTGAATAGCCTTTTTTTTTAAATCTCAAGGATGCAGTGAAAGTTGCATTTAGAGAACACACATTTGGGCTAGACAGAAAGGTAAGAAATCATTTAAACAGTCCTCACCATATTAAACCCTAAATAGTTGTGGCAGGTGGTGACACGCTATTGCAAAAATGCATCGTTTGTGCTTCGGTAGGAAAATGATGAGATTGAGCCTGGTGATACATATATTTTTTTCAAAATAACCCATACATTTTTAAAAAATTCTGCAATGGCAGATGTATGATCATTGGGTCCATGACTTTTAGAGAGTCTATGAAACTCGGGTCAGTGACTCAGGGAACAGACATTCCAGAAGGCAAGTGAAATGGGAATTAAAAAAGAATACTCAAGTACGACACTAGTTACAGAGTGGCCTCTGGAAATAATTTCACAGTTGGATGGGTGGTTCCTCCAATTATTAAAAATGCTAACCAGAATCTTTTCTAGCATTAAGATTCTGTTGTAAATGGTTTTCTCATATAGAAGTTCTGCCATTATATAGGGGCAGCCATGGGGGCACTTATTAATTACTTTTTCACTGAAAGTTAGTTGAGACAGAAACTGTGTTCTAGCTTCCAGCAACACAAATTGAACAAATGGCCATGAGGATTGAAAAATAATGCTGTCCATCAGGATGCAAAAGTTTGCAATTGTAGAAAAGAGGGTCACTTCAGAGTAAGGGGAGAGTTTGCTTGTTCATGAAGTTGATACCAGGGTATATAGTCTCAGAGAAGATTTCCAAGGTTCATCAAAATTTGTAAGAGCATGAACATCAGAAAATAAAGCTGGAAATAAAGAGATTATGTTCACAATTTGGGGTAACCCCTTAGTGGCTACAAAATCATTTGCTTAGTCATTATCAAATGATAATTTGCTGATATGTCAAAAAACAATCAAATCATATTATTGATTAATATCTCTTAATGGCATTAATTTGATAGATTAATATCTATCAAATCATATTATTAATGATTAATATCTCTTCATTTTCACATCACTTAAGATTTACCACCCTTCAAGGGAATTGTTCCATTGTCTATTTTTCTAATAAGGGATTTTGATATTTGATCCATGGGTTAAACCATACCTTTACTGGGGATAGAAACTGGATAATCTGAGGTGCTACTTGAGGTTTTTTGTTGTTCTTTTCTCTCAGGCAAGACAACAATCTTACAGCAATCTGGAACAACAATGCTAGAAACATTGAGATTTTCAAGTAAAATGGACAAGTATTCAAAGAGCAGAGCTCTGTGGCAGTATAATCCAGAAAGCTAGGACTTTGGTCTATGGCGTACTAATCTCATCTGTCAAATGTGGCACCCTTCATATTGGATTGCTTTCTCTAGTCACAGAATTACATTTCTCATCCATAAATCACTCAGTGCTGTAACTAATTCAGGCTCTTCCATTTAGCAGGCTGGAAATAAGTATGGCTTGACATAACTGAACAAAGCAGAAATGAAATCCTGGAGTCTATATTAAATGAAAAGAGTGTCTAAGATCAGGTGTCAAGCTTTAACTAAGATTCTGGAAAGAGCATCAAGAACAGACATTGTGTTTGGTAATGCTATTTCCCTCCAGAGAAACTGAAAATACTTTGAGCAGCACAGAAAATAATGTCCCAGACCAAAGCTAAATTGCCACTACAGAAGATAACCAGGAGTCACAGACACAAGCAGAGAATTGAGCACAGAAAAATTTTTAAAGATCTACCAACAGACCTGCTTACTACTCGATTCAACTTTTGATAGAGCAAACCTTTTGCACTTTGGCACAAGGGAATCTTAAGCACAGAATGCATCCTCTAATGCTCTCTGAGTTTTGGTTTCTAAATATATATATTTAGCTGTATCTTTGTGAAAAAATTGATATTTGCCTACTTAATATAGGATATTTTCTTTCTCATTTTATTTAAAATAATGCAAAAGTCTTTCAACTGCAACTAGTTTTATTCCATGATGTTACTCCCAGGTGCATTGTATTCCAAGTGAGTTTTTCATCTTATTGATAAATGTCCTGGCTTTTAGTCTGACCACTGAAATAGTGGGGAAGGCAGTCAATCAAAATGTACTTCTGTGCATTCAAATGAACCTTTTAGAAACATGAACAAGATTGAAATATTTAAAAGGTCCTAGTATGCTCACTAAGTGCAAAAGTGATTAATCTTTTTACCTTTATGTTGGCAGCAATATTAAAATACATGCAATTAAAGTCTATAATGGCTTGTATTTCTATGGTATGTACTGTGAAGTTATCCAAGAAATAATAGTATAGAAAAAATAGAATATATATACCATGCTCTGCAAATAATATCTCCTAATAAATGTGTTTAGCACAGTGCAATTTGGAAACATTCAACTGTCAAACACTTGTTTGTAATAACTGTTTTTCTGCATTGGGACTGTGTTAACTTCTAGAATAATGGGAGGCAATATTTCTTTTTAATGATCTTACTGATTTCTAGTTTAAGTGAATAAACATCTTAAGCAAGATTTTAAATTTGAAGAAGAGTGATGATTAAGACACTATCAGTAAGTGACAAATTTCTATTATTTTATGCAAAAGAAAGGGCTATTATATAACATTTTAAATTATAAATATCTTCATATTTCACAACATGAAGAAAATTATGCACAACATAAAGGTTCTTATTCGGGTAGGTTACAAAAATTTTAATCTATGTATTCATTTAATATTTTTACTGAGGCAACCAGTCGTTTCACAACATCCATTCTACTTTAATAAATATCCGTAATGCCCATAAAAGTGCTTATCTGAAAAGACTGCACTTCTTCGTTTCCTTTATATATGGCTGTGGGCCTGTAATTTCTGGCCAATGGGTCACAAACAAACGTTGTGCAAGCAATTTCTATGAAGAAGTAAGCTTGGTTTTTTTTTACTCTCATTGCTTTCATTCCTGAAAGCTGGAATGCTAGTGTAATGACTAGCATTAGAACAGTCACTTGGAATCACAAAGTGGAATCTAGGGACTAAGGACGGCCTTCTATGTTAGAAACTAAAACGCTATTGAGAAAAACTGGACAACAAAAATAGAGATATATGTCATGGTCTTAGAAGACTAGATATTATGAAAATGTCAATATTTCCTAATTGATCTTTAGAATCAATAAAATCCCAAATCAAAACACTGCAGGAATTTTTTGGGGGGGGCGGGCGGGCAAAGGTGTAGTGGAAAGATAAAAATGGACAAACTTAGTTTCAAAACCATACAATGATGTAGAGAAACTACAGTAGAAAAAACAGGCTTGAAATGCAGTAAGAGTAATCAAGATGGAGTAGTATTGACAAAAAGATAGGCAAATTAATGAAGAGTATACAGTCATATTCTCTCTTCTTCTCTTTTACATCATAAGAATGAAATGTCTAAATAGCTTGGTAGAGAGGAGCTAAGAAAATCTGGCTGTTAACCCATTTCCTCTCATTTTTGTAGAGGGGAGGAAGTAGTTGACAACACAAGGAAGGAGAAAAATGGCAGATGACTTAGTATAATCTCTGTTAATGGGATATCTGGGTAACTAGCTTAATGATATTTACAAAGAGACTGTATCTACACAGTCTTTAGCAGGCTACTTCTGGCAAATAGAGTATTAATAGTAAGTGAACTCTCAATCTGTGGACCTATGAGATATGCCTTTTTAGAGAATGATTTGTAAGCTATACAACTCTTATGGTACAAAATAGAGCTGGTTCATTACTTAAACACAAGGGACTCCTTTGTGTGAGAGATATAAATGTTACTCAGAGACTCTAAATAATATTCAGGTCTAGGAAATCTATCACTGCAGGAAGAAAGGGTTGGGAAGGTTGAAACCAGAGGTTAATCTGATTAGGTCCACCAAACTTAATCTGCCCTGCCTGCTTTTGTTCACTTGCTTTTTGTTATTATTATTATTATTATTATTATTATTATTTCCCATATAGCTAAAAGCCATGCCACTAAATGTTATAATTTAAGCTACACTGGCTTCCTTATAGATAATACTTCTGACATATGTGTCACTGTGGTAAGAGTGGCTTAAGTTGCTTTTTCAGGAGCTGGGGGCAGCTCCTGTTCAGTTTAAAGCATTTGAGACCACCAGTCATTCAATTGGGCCTGCACAAATGCCCAAGAGATGGTCTTCTGACCTCAGAGGGCCAAAAACTCCACTTCAGCTTATACTAATGCTGCCATTTTCTGAATATGTGTCTTATGATGAGTTGCGAACCCTTATCGCATTTGTGTAGATGACCAATTACTTCATTTTTTTCCCTATGCCAATCACCTTTCCCCATGCATTAGGCAAACTCTCTTCTATAACCCATAAATATTCCTAAGGCGTATCTTCAAAAAAGTGGATTTGAGGCTGTTCTCCCATTTTCTCGTTGAGGTACACTGTGAATAAACCTTTTCTCTTTTGCAAAACCTGTCATCACAGCAATTGGTTTACTGTGTACAGGAAGAACAAACCTGATCAGTTTCATGCAGAAATTGAAGGATCATTAGAGAATACTGTGAGCAACTATATGTCAAAAAAAAAATAGGAAAACCTAGAAGAAATGGATAAATTCCTAGACACATAAAACCTACCAAGATTGAACCATGAAGAAGTAAAAAACCTGAACAGTAACAACATCAAAGCTATCATAAAAAGTTTCCCAGCAGAGAGAATTCCACAGCCAGACTTCATCACTGTCGAGTTTTATCAAACATTTAAAGAACTAATATCAATCCCACTCAAACTACTCCAAAAAATGGAGGAGGGAATACTTCTAAACAAATTCCACAAGGCCAGTATTACCCTGATACTAAAACCAGACAAAGACACATTTTAAAAAAATGAATATTGATGCAAAATTCTCAACAAAATACTACTAAGCAGAATTCAAAACAAGTTAAAATCGTTCATTATGCCCAAGTGAGATTTATCCCAGGGATATAAGGATGGTTCATCATATGCAAATTAATCAATGTAATATACAATTTTAACAGAATGAAGGCCAAAACCACATGATTATTTCAAGTGACGATGAAAAGGCATTTTAAAAAATTCAACATCCCTTTATGATAAAAACCCTCAAAAAACTAGGTATAGAAGGGAGATACTTCAACATAATAAAAGCCATATATGGCAGACCCACAGCTAGTATCAGACCAAACAGGAAACAACTGAAAACCTTTTCTCTAAGTTCTAGAACATGATAAGAATGCCCATGTTCACCACTACTATTCAACATATTGCTGAAAGTCCCAGGTAGAGCAATCACACAAAAGTAAGAAATAAATGGCAACCAAACTGAAAAGGAAGAAGTGAAATTATCCTCCTCATTTGCAGATGATATAATCTTACATTAGAAAAACATTCCACCAAAAAACTATTAGGACTGACAAACACATTAGGTAAATTTGAAGGATACAAATTTAAAATATAAAATCAATAGCATTTCCTTTTTTTTTTTTTGAGCCAGAATCTTGCTCTGTTGCCCACGCTGGAGTGCAGTGGCAAGATCTGGGTTCATTTCAACCTCCACCTACCAGGTTTGAGCGATTCTCCTGCCTCAGCCTCCTGAGTAGTTGGAATTACAGGCACTCGTCACCATACCTGGCTTATTTTTTATTTTTAGTAGAGATGGGTTTTCCCCATGTTGGCCAGGCTGTTCTTGAACTCCTGACCTCAGGTGATCTACCTGCCTCGGCTTCCCAAAGTGCTGGGATTACATGAGCCATCATGCCCGGCCAGTAACATTTCTTTATGTAAACAATGAACAATCTGAAAAACAAATCAAGAAAGTAATCCCACTTACACTAGCTACAAATAAAATTAAATACCTAGAACTTAACTAAATAAGTGAAAAATTTCTACAATGAAAACTATATAGCATTAATTCTAGAGATTGAAAAGGACACCAAAAATTAAAAGATATTCCATGTTATGAACTGGAAGAATCAATATTGTTAAAATGTCCACACTACTGAAAACAATCTGCAGATTCAATGCAATTCCCATCAAAATGTCCATGACATTCTTCACAAAAATAAAAAAAAAAAATCTAAAAGTAATATGGCACCACGAAAGACCCTGAATAACCAAAGCCATCCTAAGTGAAACAAAAACAAAAAACAAAACTGGAGGAATCACATACCTGACTTCAAATTCTACTACAGAGCTATAGTAACAAAAACAGCATGGTACTGGCATAGAAACAGACAGAGAGACCAAGGGACAGAACTGAGAACCCAGAAATAAATTTATACATCTATAGTGAACTCCTTTTCAACAAAGGTGCCAAGAACATTCATTGTGAAAAGGACAGCCACTTCCAAAAAATAGTGCTTGGAAAATTGTACATTCATATGAAAAAGATGAAACTAGATGCCTATCTCTCAGCATATACAAAAAAATCAAATCTAAATGGATTAAAGACTTAAATCTAAGACTTCAAACTATAAAACATCTACAAGAAAACATTGGAGAAACTCTGCAGAACATCGGGCAAAGATTTGCTAAGTAACACCCCACAAGCACAGGCAACCAAAGCAAACCTCGACAAATGAAATCACTTCAAGTGAAAAACTTTCTGTGCAGCAGAAAGAAACAATCAACAAAGTGAAGAGGCAAGAGAATGGGAGAAAACATTTGTAAACTACCAACTTGACAAGGTATTAATAGCCAGAATCTTTAAGAAGTTCAAACAACTCAACAGGAAAACGCTAATAAATCTGATTTCAAAATGAACAAAAGATCTGAATAGATATTTCTGAGAAGAAAAATGTGCAAATGGCAAACAGGCATATGAAAAGGTGCTTGATATCACTGATCCTGAGAGAAATACAAGTGAAAACTATAATGAGATATCATCTCACCCCAGTTAAAATGACCTTTATTGAGAAGACAGGCAATAACAAATCCTGGTGAGGATGTGGAGAAAAGGAAACTCTTACACTGCTGGTGGGAACGTAAATGAATTAGTACAGTGACTACGGAGAACAGTATGGAGGTTCCTTATAAAACTGAAAATAGAACTAGCATGTGATCCAGCAATCCCGCTGCTAGGTATATACCCCAAGTAAAGAAAATCTGTATATCGACAAGATGCCTTCACTCCCACGTTTATTGCAAGACTATTCACAATAGGCAAGATTTGAAAGCAGCCTAAGTGCCCATCTGCAGATGAATGGATAAACAAAAGGTGGTATATGTTCAGAATGGTATATTATTCTGCCATAAAAATGAATGAGATTCTGTCATTTGCAACAACATGGATAGAACTGGAGGTCATTATATTAAGTGAAATAAACCAGGCACAGAAAGACAAACTTCACATGTTCCCCCTCACTTGTGAGAGCTAAAATTAAAGCAATTAAATCCATGGAGATAGAGAGTAGAGTGATGGTTATCAGAGGCTGGGAATCATTGTTGCAGAGGGGACAGTGGGATGGTTACATACAAAAACAGAGTTAGATAAAATGAGGAAGATCTAGTATTTCATAGCAGAACAGGGTGACTATAGTCAACAATAATTTATTATACATTTTTAATAATTAATATAATTTGAATGTTTGTAACACAAATGATAAATGCTTGAGGTGATGGAGACCCTATTTATCCTAATGTGATTATTACACATTGCTTTCATGTATCAGAACATCTCATGTACCCCATAAATATATACACCTACTATGTACCCATAATTGTTTTTAAAAAAACCCTAATTGGTATTAAAGCCACTGTCTATATCCTATTTCCTGATTCTCTCCTATTCATTTAAGTAACATGATTGTCTGCAACCTTAAGACTGTTGGTCAAACTTGATGCTTACTAAGATCACTCAGTTTTTTCATGAGTCTGATTTGACAATTATTCCTTTTGTTTTAGCTCCTAGGAGCTGCTTCTATAGCTTTTGTCCCAGAATAAGAAGTTAAATGAAACAGACCCACAGTTGACACTTAGCCTGAAGGATAGAGAAAACTAGCCAGAAATTCATATGTAACATAATAAATAAATAAATATTTATTATTAGAGACTGAGATTTAGGATTTTGTTTGTTACCCCAATGAAGGTGACCAGTAAGGCATGATATGTTTGAAGAGGGTCCTCTTTTTAAGCAATTTATACACAGGGTTGCATTTGTAGTTTAAAAGTTCAAAAGATGCCATTTTGTCTGAAAAAGAAGAACCTGCGAAGGATAATGACAGAATCTATAGAATCACAAAGAGTATGTAACAAAAATTTATCCTGAGGGGTGGCATGATTGTCATTCCTTTCATAAAATTATCGCTGAATTATTTAATAGCATTTTTCTGGGTTTTCTTACATTTTAATTTGTTAAACTTTGTGAGCACATCATAGGTGAATATATTTGTCGGGTACAGGAGATATTTTGAGATAGTCATGCAATGTGACAATTTAATAACTTCTTGATAACTACCGATTCTGTGGTTCAGAAAACTCTCTAATCTTTTCTACATAGTTTCTTGTTCTTTCTTTTATCATTATGTTTCAGTTAGCCATAATATTTCCCACAGCCATAATATAGATTTTAAAATGTGGCAGAGGTATGGTAAAGAATACCAAAACCTCAGTACCCCCACAACACACACATTAAAGCTTTATCAGCAATTATTACTATTTAGGAGTGGGATGTAGGCTAATTTTCAAAATAAATATTCTGTCAGTTTCCTTTAAAGAAATACAAATATATTCAGCAAGTGAATAATAAAACTGCTTTACTTTTATGCAAAATGTATTTTTCTTCTGATGAACTGGTTTTGATGGGTAAGTTGCAGTATTAGAAAATGGAGTTGACATGTGAAAAGAAAGTATTGCACAATTCATTACAGTAGTCAATTTCTAGTCTTTCTGTGTCAATTCAGATATAACTATCAGAAGTCATGTTCTTAATCTAGACTATCTCTAAGGAAGTTATAAAAACTGAGATTATGATAACACTACACCACGCTACTGAAAAATGATTTCTAAGTAGTGCAATCAATGTCCATTTATTTAGACACAGAAAATTGTAGCCCATAGGATTCAAAAATGTACTTCAAGCAATTTAAAATAAAACAATTTCATTACTGGAAGACAGCAGAAAGCTTCTTAGGGAAAATTCTAAGATTTTGTTTGTTTATTTAAATTTCAGATTTTAGCAAAACCACTAATATATCACAATCTCCTGCCCATTTTGTTTTTAAAGACTCAAAGCAGGTAATTCGCAAAGATTGCAATGAAGCACAAACCCAGAGCCATTAAAATGGAAAGTGTCTATTTATGCTAATCTTTTCCTCCAATATTCACCAAAATGCAGGCTGTTATATATTCTTTATTAAGGATACATAATGAAACTTTTCTACATCTAAATGACATTTTTCTGGGAATACATGTATATATATAAGTTGTATAGAAAGTTATTTAAGTGACAATAGTTCAGAGGTACTTGTCAGACATACTTTCATCAGATAAATTCTACATGGAGAGGCAGGGGAATGAATGGGAATTTTAATGTCCATATCCTCTCTGGGCAACATTAAATTTATCTTCTCTACTGACTTTCTTAATAAGATCATTTACATATCTGTTGTTTTCTGTTGGTACTTTCTGGATATTTGTCATTGCAGGTCTGTTAAATCACTTGCAATGGCCTCTGACTGAATGTGGTGTATGAATCCTACATGCTATTTAAGCAACTTAATTTATTGTTCTCTTTGTCTAGTTTCTTTCTAAATACCCTTCAAAATTTAGCTAAAGCATCACAATTTTCAGGTAGCCTTTCCAGAATGATTAGTGTGACCAAAAATGCTCCTTCGTATTCTAATAGTAACGTGTTCTTAAAATATAACACAGCTAACTAGTGATAATCAGAAGTATTCTCTTTTATCATTATGTTTCAGTTAGTCATAATATTTCCCATAAAATGTGGCAAGGTATGGTAAAGAATATCAAAACCTCAGTACCCCCACAACACACACATTAAAGCTTTATCAGCAATTATTACTATTTAGGAGTGGAATTTAGGCTTATTTTCAAAATAAGTATTCTGTCAGTTTCCTTTAAAGAAATACAAATATATTCAGCAAGTGAATAATAAAACTGCTTTACTTTTATGCAAAATTGCATAAAAGTGATTTTCTTCATTAAATTTTATTCAGAAAATACTCCAAGATATTAAATTATCATTTTCAGGGGAAAATAAACTATGATATTTGAAAATAGTCACAAAACTAAATATTACAGTAATAAAGCTAATCTCTGTAAAGAAATAATGACATTCTACTTCTATCCAAGACAGAGTAACAGGAAATGGATTTATGCTCCTGCCCTAAATCAAAATAAAAATTATATCATAAGAGTTTTCAAGACATTGGGCACCAGCAAACTTAGCACAGTGATCTTGAGAGACAGGAAACGAATCAGTGGAACCTTATGATTATTCTGTGTTCCTGCCTTGATAGTTTCCAGGCTATTGAGAAGAATGAAAATCTAAGATGGAACTTAGAGGATGTCTTGAGTTTGGAACACAGAACTAAAATACCTGACAAACTGCAACCCCTACAGTTCATAGTGCTGAGTACTGTAGAGAAGAGAGACAGAGAAAAGGAGAAGGAGAATAAATACCGGAGATCTGAAGAGAGTCACCCTATATTATTCAGGAAAGTCCTGATCATGAGAAAACTACTCAACTCAAGGCTAGGATCAGGTAGGGAGAGAAAATATCTGACAGGTTACAGCAAATAGTACTCAGAACTTACGTGGAACAGGGAATCATACGTTTCCATCAACCACATTGAGTGCATAATTCATGGATCATCATTCAGTACTTATCAGTGGAAAAACTGCTGGCATTTGAGTAAAGCTTGTGGTTTTGTTAACATCATTGTATCAATAGTAATTTTTTAAATTTTAATAAATGTACCATAATTGTATAAGATGTTAATATTAGTGAAAGCTGAGAGAAAGGTACTTGGAAAGACCCTGTTCTATTGTGTCTTTGAATTGTTTTGTAAAGTTAAAATTATTTCAAAATAATTTGAAAACACTTGAGTCACATCACTAGATATTATATTCAAATGACTAATAAATATGCTCATGTACTTAGTTTTATTAGTAATTATGGAAATGGAATTTAGGACCACTAGATCTTCAGTGGAATAGCTAAAATAAAAATAAATAATAATAATAGAAATACAAAAAAGAAAAAGAAAATAGACAATACCAAGTGGAGGCTAGAATGTAGAACAACTAGAACTCTTGTAACACTATTATTTAGAGTATAAACTGGCACAATTGTTTTGGAAAACTTGCCTGTAATTATCTACCAAATTTGAACACATTCAGATGCTATAAATTATTAAATCAAGTTCTAGGTGTGCACACAACTTAATATATAGCATACATATTGTTTACAATAATGTTCACATGTGCACCAAAATTTTAAGAAAGTACACTCATACCCAAACAAATACATAATTTTGTATTCAATTTTGATAAACAGGCAAGTCAACTCTATCAGGATAGAGCTGACAAATCAACACAAGTCAGGATAGTAGCTGCTGTGGGCAAGAGAGTAGGGGTAAATCGAAAAGGAGAAGGAAGGGGCATCTAGCAGATGGTAATGTTCCAGTCTGCAGACTGTGTGGTAGTTACATGGATGTGTTAACCTCATGGCAAGTTAACAGGCTATTCACTTGTCTGCACTTCTCTCTATAGACTATAATTTAAAAAGTTAAAAAGTACTTAATAAAAAACAAGTTTCTAAATTAATCTCATCTTCAGTTCTTCTTTTCTTGGCTTGTTTTTTCACACCCCAGAACATCAATGTACTATTTAAAAATGAATGAATATATTAGAATCATTATAAGAGTGAATATTAGTAATTGCTAAGAAATTGTTTCTAAAACTTACTGGTCAGAAAGATTCTATCTGGTTTTATATAGATATCTCATCTTGTTCATTCCCTCCAGTACCTTAAAAAATGCTAACCTATACTTTAAATACACTTGCCCATCAAACTATATCCACAAAAATAAATGCTAATGAGTAAAATAAAAGTGGAAGCAGAGGGCATCCATTCAGGGTTCATCAAAATCAGGGTTCATCAAGCTTTTATTTACAAATCTAATGCTTGATTTCTGTAAGACCATATTTCTGACTTGTTATTGACAAAGATTTTAGCACTAACATTTTTATGCCTGCAGCAAAAAGCAATTTGTCCTGTAGACAAATGATACATCTATTTCACTTTTTTTATTCCATGAAAACATCTTGTCTTTAATTTATAAGATTTAGCAAAGACTGCCTCCGTGGGAATTGAAAAACAAGCAAAAAACAAGCTGTCTGAGAAATTGTACTCCATTCTGCTGATGGCTGTGTCTGGAATGTAATTATCACACAGTCAGTGGTGGGTCCAGGTTCTGTGAAGACTGAAGCTTACATAGTTTTTCGGGACGTCTTCAAGAAAAAGAAAGGGAGAGTGCAAAACATCTTATGGTTGCAAATTGTGCTGAAACATAGAATGATGTGAATACATGTTAGGGCCCCTTCTTTGGAATCACTATAAGTGAAAGGAAAATTATGCTTCTTTTTCTTCATGGTAAGTCCAGTCCTTAATGGTATCTCTGATTCTATGGATAGAACCAGCAGATAACCACATAAAGCAGATGTCCCCTCTAGGGGAGCAGCAAGCAATGTAAATAAATGAAATGGGCTGTATTTAAAGGAATTATAGTGCAAGGGCTATTACAAATGGCAAGTTGCAGTCTCATTCCCATAGAAGAGATAATAGGGGATGATGTAACTATGCCACTCTGCCTTGCATGATGGAAAACAGCCAAATTTCAAATCCACTCTACTTCTTACACATAGTTGACTGTTGCTTAATCTTCCTTTATTGAACAAATAAAAAGAAATCTGTATTTTATTATAAAATTTCCCATTAAAAATTAGCATTGAATTTAAACTATTGCCCCATGAAAAGGATCTCCCTTTGAATATAGAACATGGGATTTTCACCAAGACTTATACACAAATGTAAATAGAAGTAGTGAAACATGGACCTAAAACTAACCCCAGTCATAGGTTGAGGTTAAAGATAAGTAGTGAGCTGGCCCTGAAGGTTTCACCTTGTTTGTAATGATTTAAATTAGAAGATACTCCCTTCGCCACCAAAATAGGGGACTTGTTGAGACTTGGCATATCTTAGATTTAGGAAATTCTGATGAGATGGAAAAAATTCAGTGGATTGACAGAAAAAAAAAAAATTAGATCTGTAATATGTTTGGCCTAAGCCTTCTTCATCTTTGTTAGTTTTCCCAGAAATGGATTCAAACATACTCAGTGGGCTATAAATGCCACTGTCTTTGTCAGAAGATTGCTTGAATGACTGGGAATCCATGGAGAGACCACCCAAAGAGCCTAGTGCCATGCCTCATGTTTAATGGGCCAAGCTGTATCTGTACCATCTTTTTAAATGGATATATACAAAATTAAGAAAGAAAAGCAGCAACAGTGTTTACAACATACTTCACAGGTGATGTTTATTCAGGGGTAAAAAATAGGGTAAGTGTAGGCAGATGGATTCCAAAGAAATCAAAAGCTTGTTTAAATGCAAATGTTCCCAGGAAGAAGAAGCATTTAGAGAAGAAATGATATATAAATAAAGTTCCTCTCAGCAGAATGTTTTCTTGCTCAGGTTTACAAGAGGCAACCTCAGGTGTCTAATGGAGATATACGGAAGAACTAAAAGTGGATACCTTTAGGAAAGGAGTTTTAGTGCCTCTAAAAGCCTGCTGTCTGAGATACTTTATTTAGCTATGGAACTGAACGTGCAACCAAATTACAATCTTTCTTCTCTTTCAATTTTGTACACTGATCTTGACTTCAAGATTAGTTGACACTTCTAGAAATAAAAGTGCAATTTAGCCTTCCTTTTAATCCCCACTTAACTTCTGTGATAACAAGCAACTGCTTAGCAAGGTAATTAATGGGAAATTATGCTTTTTTATTGGCAACTTGGGATGTACTTCCAAAGAGTAAGACGGGAAGCACTGAATCATAATGTGGTGATAATTATTTTCTATCTCAGCTATTTGGTCGGAGCACCAATATGAGTCAGTAATCTGAAAGATGGGGAAGAGAATATCTCTTGGCCCATCAAGAGGACTTATTTGGGGGGGGGGGAGAAGAATAAGTTAAATGTCTCCTATGTTTGAAGATACATGATCAAACACAAATCTCTTATTTTTTACATGTGGCATCATTATTACACATGACATACATTTGTTAGATCATTTAATCCCACAGAATACAGTGTGACAATTGCTTAAGAAAAAAACAGACGAAATCTTCATACCTCACCCAGACTTTTCTGCAGTGGATTAAATGAATATTTAGCAAAGCAAGTTAGCAGTTTGCAAATGTGCAATTAAAATCCTGGCTCTTCTCTAATTACGTAACACTTAAGTTAAATGGTCTTAATAGACATATAATGATAGCTTTATAAACCTACAGTTACTTATAATCAAATGTAATTTCTATTTCGGTTTTAAAGCACCCATTAAATGTCTATTATGATTTTTAAGTAATTTGGCAGACATTTAATGAATACTTTACAAACTTAAATAGTAATTATTTCAAGAGACAACTGTTAACATATAGGAGTAACAGCTATTCATTTGAACACACAGTTTAAAACTAATTAGTGAGCTATTTATGCGATACCCAGTGGATTTACAACAAAAAGAAAATCATGATTTTGTTGTAATCTTATCTCTTAAAATATAAACAATTCTTTTCTAATTTTGTGCTCGGTTCTGTGACATAACCTGTCATCTTCCAAAAATGTAACACTGGTAAGTCAAAGCTTTTCAGAATACTTCGAATACTCTAGAAAATTAATTTTGTTCTGGGCAGAGTAAAAATGTGTTTTATGCATTAATTTACTGTTATATTTTGGGTATGTTGCTAGGAAACTTAAATGAATGAAATTCAATGTAGACAGGTTCTTTCTTATTGCAAGTTGTAGGTGATGAACCTGTTTTCAATCTCTCAGCATAATGTTGCAAATATTATCAAAAGGCCACTATTTCTCACTATTTATAAAACAGGTATAGGTTGGCAACATCTTTTCATGCCTAAAATGCTTGAAATTCTTTAACATGACAGAAACAGTTTTATGTTACAGTACAACCACTAAACTTTTCTCATGAAACAGAAATTACTATTTTTGGCCCTTGTAGCACTTTTGAGCATTATAGGAGGATTTTACAGCCTATTTCATGGGTGATTCACTTTAATTTATAAAATTAAATTTGCTTTATTGTTTCTGTGAGATATAGGCATTTTAAGTCTGAATTTCCAACTCTGGTTGATATAATTAAACAAATTAGATAATTCTTTGAAGGTGAGAGAGTTTTCATACCAATGTGTATTAATATGTATTATATTTAAATTATCATTATAGTATTATGGAGAGTTAATTTCATAATTTGTTGTTTTCATATACATTCTGTCTCAGCATTGTGGTCATTTGTGATTTTTCATATCCTAACCTGTCTTTCCTTTTTCGACAAGAAAAAATAATGTAATCATTCTCTCTCTCTATTAGCTTTACTTATTTATCATATAGGTATATGTAGCATCCATAAAATAATACATGTGTGAGTCTACTACATATAAACAAAATAATTTACACAGAATTCTCATTACATAAACATGTGTTTGATTTACTAACACCATTAATAATGGAACAGGAAACATGCTTTCCTGAGTCTTTTCCTGAGACTCGACTGTTGGTCTTTTTCCATGTTCATGCACTAATATGGCCAAGCTCAGTTCTCTACTCAGTCAAAATGGCTTCAAGAAAGATGACTCTGTTTCCCTTTAAGGTTCATTCTAGATATAGCCATATTTAAAGAGGGTTCTCACTCTTGATTTCTTCTAGTTAGTCTTGGACAACAATTTACTCTTAGAGAAGAGGGAAAAAGTGCATCTCTATCTCAAGAACATGTATATCTTCTTATTCTTGTGAAATATGCTAGTTAGTAAAAAAAGAGAAATACAAAACAAAAATAGGAGTCCTAAAGTTTGGATAGCCCAACCCCTCTTTGCAAATTCAGTGATACCTATAAATTCATGCTGGGTTACATATAAAATATAGTTAAATGAGTTATAACTTTATTTAAATCCATATACATATAATATTATAAACTAGAACATTTATATCTTCTTATTCTTATGAAATCTACTAGATAATAAAAAAAGATAAATAAGAAATACATAAAGGAGTCCTAAAATCCTAAAATTTGGATAGCACAACCCCCACTCACAAACTCAATGACATCTATGAAATTCATATTGGGTTACATATAAGATGTAGTTAAATTAGTTATAACTTTGTGTAAGTCCATATACAAATAATATAAACTAGTACAGTGCGATGTTTAGAAAAAGCTAACCATTAAGTCTCTATTTATACTATGCCTTATGATATACAGTTTTGAAAATACAGTTTTTAAAATAACAAGTAGTCATTTGAATACACATGCTAGAAACTCAGCAAAGAGAAACTGCATACACTGTTCATCAGTCTGCCAAGGATTGGCATGTAGACAGTAATTAAAGCCATATAGTGATGTGAAATCAAAAAGAGGTTGTATAGCTAAAAAAAGAAGAATGTCAAAGATGGAGTTCTATAATATCCAACACCAAAAGTTCAGGAAATTAGGATAAACAAGCAGATGATACTGGAAAGATGTCAGAGGGGTCGGGGAAACCAGGCAAAATAGATGACTGGAATCCAAATGAAGCCATTCTTCCAAAAAGCAGGAGATATTTAAATATGTTATATGCTATTGGTAGATCAGCTTAAAAATTAAGTATTAATCACTAGATTTAACAGTGGGAAAGTAATTGGTAAATTGATAAAAGGAATACCAAAGTGTTATAATGAAAGATTGATGAAGTGGGCTGAAGAGACAAAAAAAAAAAAAAAGTAAAAAAAATTAGTATAAACTACTTTTAGTATTCCAAGGCATGTTATTGTAAAGGGAAGTTAACAAAAAACAATCAATCACACAAGCAAACAAAAACGGGGCAGTAGATGAAGACAGAATTGGAATTAAGAGAGCTTTTTTTATAGGATGCAGATAAAATGACACATTTATGTACTGATGGTAAAATCCAGGAGAGAGGGAAAATTTGAGAATTGGAAAGAGGAACAAAATATCAAAGCCAAGTTTTGCATAGGTAAAGCAAAGGGATGTAGTACACAAAAATGAAAGTGAATTGGTAGCTAGGAGTCTCATAGCTTATCCATATGAACAAGCAAAAAGAGTTGGGCACGGTCTCAGGCAGCCGGGTAACTGTGGTAGTGGATTCTAAAGTTCTCTTGTGATTGATCTGATTTTCTTAGCAACATACGAAGTGAGATCATTAGGTGATGGAAAGATAACTGTGGTAGTTCTGGATATTTGTAGAAAAAGAAGGAAGTTTAAAATAGCTTTCTAGGAGAGTGGAATGAAAAATTCATTGAAAGGTGTAGTTTAATTTCTAAGTAATAATGACGACCAACTGTTCTGAGATTAGCAATCACACATTTAAATTGAGAGCAATCAGCATGTGATGTTTTTCTCCAGTAACATTTAGTTGTACATGCACATGGAAAAAGTAGTCAAAGAGTTGAATATTAAGGTGAGAAACTTACCAGATTTCTAAGGTAATGCCCAAAGTTTTCTGTGTGCATGCACATGTGCACAGGCAGGCATGTGTCTGGATTGGCCTACATCCACTGTAAAGCTTTATGTTGTGAAAATTTTCCTATATTTTGTAATAATATATTCTAGAAGAAAAATGATGGTACCTTAGTTTTGAATTTTCCTGCTTCCCTTCTAAAATGTATAGGGGGATGTATTAGTGTCCTAAGACTATCATAACACAGTATCACAACCTGAATAGTGCAAGCAACAGAAATTCACTGTCTCACTGTTGAGGGTGTTAGATGTCTAAGATCAGGTCTCAGCAGTGTTGATTTCTTCTGAGGGCTCTGAGGGAAGAATTTGTCTCAGGCCTTATTCCTTGGCTTTTAGATGGCCATCTTCACCCTGTACTCCTTCACATGGAGGGGTGTGTGTGTGTGTGTGTGTGTGTGTGTGTGTGTGTGTGTCTCCACGTTTCCCCCTTTTTATAAAGACACCAGTCATATTAAATCAGGGCACACCTTATGACCTCATTTAACTGGATTACCTCTGTAAGACCCTATCTCCAAATAAGGTCAGTTTCTGAGGTACTGAGGATTATGACTCCAACATATGAATTTTGCTGATGGCACAAAATTCTATCCATAACAGGCAAAGTGTTGCATTGCTGTGACACAAAGAGGCAAGCAGGGAAGAGAACTTAGAAATCACCTAATAAAATATGCTCCCAGAAGAGAGATGGCATCATATAGAGTAGGAACCGATGTGTTCAAAGCTGAGCTGGAACAATGCATCAGTTAAAGAGTAGACAAACAGAAGTGCAGGTTGTGGAAGAGAGAGGAGAAGAAGCCAAAAATTAAAAAAAAAAAAACAAAAACAGAACCTTAAAATGCCATCATAGTAAGTGTATTAAAATAAAAATTTAAAGTCTATAACTATGGTCGAATAACTATATGTGAACTTGTCTGTTCGCCTTACAAAACTAGAAAACAGAAAACAGGATAAAACGTAGAACTAATATATTGTCAGGTATTTTACCATAAGGAGCACAGAACTATGACCTCTAAGAGAAGAGAGAGAATTGATGTAAGTTCTGTTGTTACTCTGACTTTCTGTCTGAAGGTATTTTCTTGAACTTGATGCAGAGAGAGGTATCCAAAGCACAGCATGACAATCTCCTTGATATGAGGAGATAGATATAGAAGTTCAGAAAGGTGAGTTTGGCTGGAAAATTGCAGAGCATGTATTGGAAAGAAGTAAGATGCACAGACAGTGGCTCTTATCTACTTCAATCTGTTGTACAATGTAAACCACACATGCCATGGATGAACATCTAGTCATAATGTACAGAAAATCAAAGGTAACTATGTTCACAGATTTCTCATTAGAAAGTATGCCAGGACCAGGCGTGGTGGCTCATGCCTGTAATCTCAGAACTTTGGGAGGCCAAGACAGGAGGACTGCATGACCCCAGGTGTTTGGGACCAACCTGGCCAACATAGTGAGTCCCCGTCTCTGGAAAAAAAAAAAAAAAAAATATATATATATATATACACACACACACACACACACACACACACACACACACACACACACACACACACACACACACACATATATATATTAGTCAGGCATTGTGGTTTGTGCCTGTAGTCCTGGTTGCTCTGGAGGCTGAGATGGGAGGATGGTTTGAGACTGGGAGGTCAAGCAGTGAGCTATGTTCATGACACTGCCCTTCAGTCTGACCGAGAATGAGACCCTGTCTCAAAAAAAAAAAAAGAAAAGAAAAGAGAAAGAAAATAAAAGGAAACTATGCCAGGCAGTAGACAATAGAATATCTTCAAAGTAGGAAGGAAAAATAACCGTCAATCTAGAATTTCATATAGAGTAAAATATCTACAACAAATCAAGGTAAAACGGATACTTTTCCAAACAACAAAAGTTAGAGGAATTTACCACTAACTAAATTGAACTGGATGAACTATTACAGTTTTTAAGCAAGGAAGCTGTTATCAGATGGAAACTAAGGTATACATAATCAAATAATGATTACCAATGTAGAAGTTTCCTTTCATTTTCTGAAACCATTTTTAAGACATAACATGCTGCTTATATTGTGTGTTTATATGGTATAGTACTATGTTAAAATAAATGAATAACATAAGGATACATATTGTGAACACTAAAACAACCATAAAAATAGTTATAGTTGATTAACAGTATAAATAAAATGAAATACAGAAATAATAAACCAAAAGACTGACAAAGAGAAAGTAAGAAACAGCAACAAAATAGATGGAATAAGTAATAAGGAAGGACAAAAAAAAAAAGAACTATCGGCCCTTCTTTCCTTTCTTTTCCTTCTGTGTCATTTTCAGCATAGGTAGTTAATTAATATAGCAAAGTAAGAGAAAATAAATTATGTAATAGGGTTCCTTGGTTGTTTGTGTTTATTGGAAAATCATTGCCTGTTTGCAATTGAATTAAGTTCTGGTTTTGAACGGAAAGTGTGGCCTCTTGGAGTTGTCAACCCTGCTCACTCATTTACAGACATAAAATGCTTATCTTGTACTCAGGGTCACGCTGAAAGCTCATGCACTGTGGGTCCACAAGAATTCTGTGTTCACGAGGTATCACAAACGCTGTATGTGAATAGAACAGTAAGAAACTGAACATGTATATCAAAGACATCTCTGCTCACACTTGTACTCAAGTGTTCCATCATACTGCACTTATAAAACACAGAGGTAAAATTATTTAAAAATTGAAGGCAGTAATAAGAGAACATTAAATCAAGAACAGGGCACTTCTGAGCATGAAATCTTGTGTGGCTGTACAAGGTACAGTATTAAAAAGCTGGCCCTAGATGAAAAAAAAAAAAAAGTGTTTTTCTTCTAAGTTCCAGAACAAAGTAGAGACATCCAGTCTAACCACTGAAATTCAATATTGTATCAACATTCTTGCCAATTCTATATGAGAAGAATAAAAATTTATACATTACATCACATGCCATGAGTAATAACATTAAAAACATGAACACAGGAATAAACTGAGCATAATGTATGCCATACCTGTTTACTGAAATCTTCAAAACTTTGCTCAGAAAAATAAAACGAGATCTAAATATTAAGATTGGTATGAAAGTAGCTGTGTTTTTTGCCATTGGAAGTAATGCAAAAACTGCAATTACTTTTACACTAACCTAATATATTGCAATGTATAATGTGATGATAGATTGGAAGACTTAATGTTATGATATTAACTCGCCCCAAATTGATCTATATATTCAATGCATACTCAAAGAACAATTATAGCAGAGTTCTTTGTAGAAATTAAATTAATTCTAAATTTTGTACAGAAATCCAAAGGACATATTATATACAAAATGATTATTAGGAAGAAGAACAAAATTTGATGAGCAGCACCTTTTTCTTTTGAGACTCACTATATTCTCCTTTTAGGCACCAGTCATAGAGGTAGTATGGCTGAGGTTTACAGCTAGATGTATAGATAACAGAACAGAACAGAAAATCCAGAAACAGGTCATTTTTCATATGCTTAAGTTTTTGACAGTATTTCCATGGTTATTCAATCAGAAAATTATAGTCTTTTAAGCAATTTTATCCCGGAGGAAACATAAGTATATTTAAAGACAAAAAGAACCCTTAACTTATAATATGTCTGCACATGCTCACATACAAGAGGTATACAAGAATAGATGGAAGAGGAGTAAGATAAAAATACCAGTTAAGGCCTTTGGACTAACCAGTAATGGAGTCTTTTTTACCTGCCACTAACACTTTTCTTATAATTTTTCTGCCTAGAAATTGTAACTAGCCACAATTTCAAAATTAGAGATTGACAGTTAAGTGTATTAGTTGGTTTTCATGCTGCTGATAAAGACATACCCAAGACTGGGTACTTCATAAAAAACAAGAGGTTTAATGGACTCACAGTTCCAGGTGGCCAGGGAGGACTCACGAACATGGAGAAGGCTAAAGCCATGTCTTACATGGTGGCAGACAAGAGAGAATGTAGACAGACAAGTCTACATTGTCTTGGCAGAGAAGTGAAAGAGGAAATAAATCATCAGATCTCGTGAAACTTATTCACTAACAGGAGAACAGTATACGGGAAACTGTCCCCATGATTCAATTATCTGCCATGAGTCCCTCCCACAACACGTGAGAATTATGGGAGCTACAATTCAAGATGAGATTGGGGTAGGGACACAGTGAAACCATACTAGTAAGTCTCCCCTGCATTATGGTGTACTGTTAGTGTGTCACTCATATCCTATCATATTCCTTAAACATTTATTTGCATAAAGTCCCCATGTGATTCTATTCCCCATAGTAAGCACCTGCTTGTCTAGCACCATGTACTATGTACTATGCACAAGTAGCCAGAATCAGATTTGTCCACACAATTGGAGAACTATTGTCTCAGAACTTTTGTTCTCCTGTTAACAGCTCTTAAATCAAGAGGTGTGTGTAGAGGCTTAAATACTCCAAGCAATTTTTCTCTAATCAGGAAAATTCTGAGGTTTTGACCACACTTTCTATCACAGATTATTTTTTGAAGGATTGAGTAAAAGCTATTCTCTGCAGGACTTTTCTATTATCATACTCATTTTTGGACTCCTCTCATGTTCTGTCTCATTTCCCCATGTGGTTATTAACTTTTCTAGGGACAATGTAAAATAATGCATATCATGCTGGTCTCAGGACAAAACTCCATTTATCGCAGTTGGTGCAAAACAGTCAGATTTTATGCCTATGATGCTGGTATAATTATTATACCATGATATTGACCTATTTCACTCCAAAATCCCTTCTAGTTTGTATGATAGTTTATACAGTCATTATTTTTTAATATGAAATAGTCACAACCACAACCACATTCTACCCGAGAGAGAGTGTAGAGAAATCTACGATAATTTAAAAAAGGAAGATTCAGACAAGGAAGGTGCTCTTGATGTTTAAAAACAAAACACACTTTGAACATGCAAGAAACTTCATGAATATTGTTTGCAGAAGCCTCCTTGACAACATTATGAGAAGATGAACTCCAGGTGGAAAGGAGTAATTGCTATTTAACAAATAAATAAAAGGAAGGGTAAAGCTGGCAGAATAGATTATATATTGTATATGCTCTGATAATGTGGAAATAATTCATCTAACACAAAATGGAACAGATGGCTTTGATAAGAAGATAAAAAATAAAATTAGTTTTCTGATTACCTCATTGTAATTGCTAGATGTCAAAGGGTATTATTTAAAGCTAACGAATCAAATAGTAAAAGATCAAGTCTATTCAAGGAAACAATGAAAAACACTTGAAAGTTATTGATATGTATTAAATGTGGGTGATGGTATCCTGGAAAGGGGAAAGGAAAACTGTACAATTTCATGTTCATGGTTTTTTAAAAGAATCAAAGAAAAAGGATATTTTACAAACACAAAATCATTCAGGCAATGTCTAGAACAAAATTGCAAACTTCCCTAAATATTAAAAATACACCAAAAGAAAAAATAGAAACAGACACCCATACTGAATATTTCGTACATTGTGATGGTTAGCTTTTGTGTGTCAACTTGCCTAGGCTATGGTACCCAATTCTGTTAAACACTAATCTAGATACACCAGTCTGGATGTTGCTGTCTGATGAGATTAACATTGATGATCAGTAGACCTTAAATGAAACAGATATCCTCCATAATGTGGGTGAGTCTCACCCAACTTATTGAAGATCTTAAGAGTAAGGATTAAGGAAAAAATGGTATCCTCAAAATTTGAATGGGTCATCTGAAGATACTATAACGAAGAAAAGGGAATTGTACTCTCAAATTTTACTGAATTTTAAAAGTGTCCCTTTCACCGTCATTTAGAGATTAAACCTGCATTGACCGAGGAAACTGTAATGCCCCCTCCCCAGGTAGTTTCTTGGCAAGATGCTGTTAATTCTTCTCAGCGCCCCCCTCCCATCACTCTTTTATTCTAGACTTGTACCTAGACTCAATTTCCAGCAGAAAGCTGAGGTCAAAGTGTACCCCATGAGTAGATATGCTACATTCCAAAAGAACTGCATAATTGTTTCAATTTATACACACAGAAACCCTGGGAATATGTGAGAAATAAGTATTCAGGGTGTGGGATAATAGGAACATAACGTTGGATCTGGCTAAAGTTATTGATACAGGCCTGCTAAGCAGAGATCCTTCATTTAATATTGCAGCATGAGGGGTTAGAAAAGGATCTAACAGTTTAGTTGATTGGTTTAAACAAAAGCTAGTCTACACTACAAATGAAATTGAAAATTCCGATTATTTATTCCTGACCTAGAACTCTTTCTTTAGCTTATACAGATCAGGTAAGAATTTAGCCCACTGTCTATCTATTCTACCCCTAGGAACACCAAGATCGATTAGCCAATGCCATAGGTATCTGTGAGTCAGACTATTTGTCTAATTGATCTAGGTCAAGAAATAGAAGTCTAAATTGAACCATTAAACCAGAAAGCACACCTCTATCAATTTCCAGAATGGAGCCAATTACTGACCCAGAACTCCTTGAATGAAAGGGAGGCCAGGTCCCCTTGAGGAAGGACTTCACTATACTGCCAAAATATTTATATCATTAATCTTTCCCCATCCTTTCCAAAAGGGATATATAGCCTTTTGTCAAGGTGACTTTGCATTAGGAGAAAAACAAGTAATCAGTACTGAACATTGGATCCGAACTGACTCCAGGAGACCTAAACCATTGCTGCAATATATCAGAGTAGGGGCTTATAGGTCAGTTGAATAATGGAGTTACAGTCAAGGTGAATTTTACAATTGGTCCAGTGGATCCCTGACCCCATCCTATGGTTATTTTCCCAAATCAGAATGCAGGGGTGCTGATACCCACCACATCCCCATTTGACTTGCTTATTTGACTTGTGCAGGGAACAGATGGGTCTTGGAGAATGACAATGAATTATCATAAGCTTTAACCACGTGGTGACGCTGATTACAGCTGTTGTACCAGATGTAGTTTCACTGCTTGAGTGAATTAACACATGCCCTGGTATCTGGTATGCAGCTATTGATATAATACATGCTTTTTCCTCTTCACCTGTTAGTAGAGTCCACTAAAAGTTGTTTACATTCAGCTTGTGAAACCACAATACAGCGTTATTTTCATACCTCAGGAGAATATGAACTCTTCAGCCCTACCCTATAGTTTAGTCCACACGGCAGTAGAGCTTTCTTTTCATACCTCAGGAGAATATGAACTCTTTAGCCCTATGATGTAGTTTAGTCCACACCACAATACACCTTTATTTTCATACCTCAGGAGAATTTGAACCCTTCAGCCCTATGCTATAGTTTAGTTCACAGCGAACTTGATTGTTTTTCTCTTTCACAAGAAGTCACACTGGTCTATTACATTGATGATCAGTATGTTGATTGATTGAACCTAATGAACAAAAAACTTCTCTAGACCTACTGGTAAGAAATGTGTGAGCCCAAGAGTGGAAAATAAATCTGACAAAAATTCAGTGACCTTCCATTTCAGTGAAATTTCAGGGGATTCAGTGGTGTGGAGCATATTGAGATTCCCTTTCTAAGGTGCAGGATAAGTTGTAACATTTAGTCACTTTGCCAACCAAGAGAGAGGTACAATGCCTAGCGGGTTTCTTTAGGTTTGAGAGGCAATATGTTGGTGTAAGTGTGCTATTCTGGTCCATGTACCAAGTGGCTCAGAAAGCAATGAGTCTTGAGTAGGCCCCAGAAGCAGCAAAGTTCTGTAACAGGTCTATGCTGCCTGGAGAAAGAAAGATTAACCCAAACCCATGTTCATCTCTGTTTCTGCTCATCGTCTGGTAAATTATAAACTAGTGACTCTTTTCTGCCATGGTATCTCTTTTATGCCTCCAAATTGTCTACCTTTTCAAGAAATAGAGTATCAGTAAACACAATTTTAGATAGCTATTTCCATTCTGTTTTTAATAATGTATTTTTTTTACTTCATAATTTACCTTATAGATACTGTCAAAGGTTTTATGTATTTTAATCATTATAAGATCTACTGTTTTTCAATAATCAAGATATATTCTATACCTTATATGATATATATCTTTTATATGTAAAGTATCATCTTTAAAAATTTAATTTAATAAAATTTTCGAATATTTAATAAGATACTTAAGTACACAATATATACTTAAATGAGTAATCTATATATAAGATATATCTCGCAGTATGTCTCTTGCAGTACTTGTTCTATGTATCATACTCGATTTTTGGACTCCTCTCATGGTCCTGTCTCATTCCCCATGTGGTTATCAACTTTGTCTAGGGGACAATGTAAAAATAAGCATGTCGATGACTGGTCTCAGGACGAAAGCTTCATTTATCCGGTTGGTGCAAAGACAGTCAGATTTTATGCCGGTATGATGCTGGTCATAATTATGATATACCATGATACTGACCCATTTCACTCCAAAACCTTGTTAGTTTGTTAGGTAACTTATACGCAGTTATACTTTTATAATGTGAAATAGTTTACAACCACAAAGACATTCTACCAACCATTTTACCCACAAGCCACATTCGTATATTTTATATATATATGTTAGTATGCTTATATATAATTATATATCTTATGTTTAGATTATATGTTTTATATAGATAATTATATTAGTATATATTTATGATTAATATATGAAACTAGTAGATTGTATATATCTATTTGGGTATAATAAATATAAATGTATAATATTATATTATATATGTTTATTTAAACTATATATAAGATAATATAGAAGATTATCTGTATATAAAATTATATATAGATATTATATATAAGGTAATATATCTACGGGGTAGCTAGATATTTACTGTATAGATAGTGTACTATATGGAAGATAGTACGGTATCATCGCGTATAATTAAGATGATTCTCCGAGTATCTTAACCTTTTAGATTAAAATGTTTGATAAAAGTATTCACGAAGTCTTTTAAGAGAACGATTGCCTGATTTTTGTATTGCAGCTGAGAAAATGTAAAAACCGATTTAGCTAGTATGTTGAAACATAAGTATGTACACTAGCTGCAAAATTAAAGTTTCGTTAGTTGCGCAGTGTATGAAATTTTTCTATTTTGGGTAGAAATCCTTATATTCGGTGAAGAGTGTTTACTTATTTACAGGTAAGTACCGTTAAAGTTTTTTTTCCATTGGCTAAATGTTTAGCAAAGACAGAGCCATAACTTTCAAGTCCCGATGCTGAAAAGAATACACGTTTCTCATCTCATCACATCACAAATCGTTATTTTTTAACAGAGATTAAAAAAAAATCCACATCCACTTGTCTCTGAACGTCAATAATTTAGCTGTTAAAATAAACTAGAGGTTTCTCTTAAACTAGAAACAGGGAATTCTCAAGGATTCTATATCACATGAAAGTACTTGTAAGAGTAGACTAAGATGAAGGAAAAATTTTTTAAATGTCTAGTGAAGTCTTAATTATAAAATGTGTTTTAAAAAAATATTCTTCTATGTTTCCTCCTCCCGACCCTCAGTTGACACTTAGCACTATGTCTGATGTATAGTACATGTTATTACATTTATATATACTACAGAAAAAGCAAATAGAAATTGAGGCCAGTGAAGCCAATTTTAATCTTTAGCCTAGTTTTAGAATCTGCTGGGAGACGCTTCCAGGCTCTCATAAGAAGAGAGTTAGGCGAATAAGTCAGTGATAAACGACTCTAAAGATGTTTTAATATTTCTAAAATTTCTATACTTCCTTTTCATTGGCAACATTCATATTATGATAAGCTTTTCTTATTAAATAACAAAAAGCATGGATGTTTACTTGAAGGTTCACAAGGAAGAAAAATATGGGGGTGAATATGTTTTATGCTCCATGATCAAATTTTGTTAAGAAACTTCAACACCAACCACATGGAAGTAAGTACGATGAAAACTAAGGCACACTGAAACCTTGGGATATAGAAAGTAAAAAAGAAAGACGGGGACAGCCAGGAACTGAAAAACCAACTTAGTAAGACAGCAGCCTAGATTTTCAGACATGAAGAAACAGATAAAAACACCTCTATGTTGAGGAAACTAGAATGTCTTCCATTGATATACTAAGATATTGGATGCAACGCTTATAAAGACATTTTATTATGTAGAGTATGATGTATATGCCAATGTTTTTATTCAGCATCTCAGTTTCTCAAAAGAACTTTCTTAATTTTCCATCCTGTAACAACTGTTTGCCTTTAATTGACTTTATTCCTTTTTTTCCACTAAAATACAAAATAACATTTATTCAATTTCCAGTAAAGCAGATTATAAATATTTTTTAAAATAAATTTGGAATAGATATTTTGAAAAAACAAATTTTCTGTATGCATGTTGATTTTCAAGTTGAGTATACTTTGCCATATATTAAGTTTTTAAAAAAATTATTGTTATACTTTCAATTCCAGGGTACATGTGCACAACGTGCAGGTTTGTTACATAGGTATATATGTGCCATGTTGGTGCTGCACCCATCAACTCGTCATTTACATTAGGTATTTCTCCTAATGCTATCCCTCCATCAGTCCCCCACACCCAAGACAGGCCCTGGTGTGTGATGTTCCCCGCCCTCCTGTGTCCAAGTGATCTCATTGTTCAATTCCCACCTATAAGTGAGAATATACGGTGTTTGGTTTTTTGTACTTGTGATAGTTTGCTGAGAACAATGGTTTCCACCTTCATCCATATCCCTGCAAAGAACATGAACTCATCCTTCTTTTTTTTTTTTTTTTTTTTTTTT
>NW_016819344.1:806722-814366 GCF_001698545.2 Rhinopithecus bieti | reverse complement strand
ACACTGTCGCCCAGGCTGGAGTGCAGTGGCGTGATCTTGGCTCACTGCAAGCTCTGCCTCCCAGGTTCACGCCTTTCTCCTGCCTCAGTCTCCGGAGCAGCCGGGACTGCAGGCACCTGCCACCATGCCTGGCTAATTTTTTTGTAGTTTTTAGTAGAAACGCGGTTTCATCGTGTTAGCCAGGATGGTCTCGATCTTCTGACCTCATGATCTGCCCACCTCGGCCTCCTAAAGTGCTGGTATTACAGGTGTGAGCCACTGCACCTGGCCAAACTCATCCTTTTTTATGGCTGCATAGTATTCCACAGTGTATATGTGCCACATTTTCTTCATCTGTTCTATCATTGATGGACATTTGGGTTGGTTCCAAGTCTTCACTATTGTGAATAGAGCCACAATAAACATACGTGTGCATGTGTCTTTATAGTAGCATGATTGATAATCATTTGGATGTATACCCAGTAATAGGATCGCTGGGTCAAATGGTATTTCTAGTTCTAGAAGCTTGAGGAATTGCCACACTGTCTTCAACAATGGTTGAACTAATTTACACTTCCATCAACAATGTAAAAGCATTCTTATTTCTCCACATCCTCTCCAGCATCTGTTGCTTCCTGACTTTTGAATGATCCCCATTTTAACTGGCATGAGATGGTATCTCACTGTGGTTTTGATTTGCATTTCTCCGATGACCAGTGATGATGAGATTTTTTTCATGTGTTTGTTGGCTGCATAAATGTCTTCTTTTGAGAAGTATCTATTCATATCCTTTGCTCACTTTTTGATGGAATTATTTTTTTCTTGTAAATTTGTTTAAGTTCTTTGTAGATTCTGGATATTAGCCCTTTGTCAGATGGGTAGATTGCAAACTTTTTCTCCCATTCTGTAGGTTGCCTGTTCACTCTGATGGTAGTTTCTTTTGCTGTGCAGAAGTTCTTTAGTTTAATTAGATCCCATTTGTCTATTTTGGCTTTTGTTGCCATTGCTTTTGGTGTTTCAGTCATGAAGTCCCTGTCCATGCCTATGTCCTGAATGGTATTGCCTAGGTTTTCTTCTAGGGTTTTTGTGGTATTAGGTCTAACATTTAAGTCTCTAATCCATCTTGAATTAATTTTTGTATAAGGTGTAAGGAAGGGATCCAGTTTCAGCTTTCTACATATGGCTAGCCAGTTTTCCCAGCACCGTTTATTAAATGGAGAATCCTTTCCCCATTTCTTGTTTTTGTCAGGTTTGTCAAAGATCAGATGGTTGTAGATGTGTGGTGTTATTTCTGACGCCTCTGTTCTGTTCCTTTGATCTATATATATATGTTTTGGTAGCAGTACCATGCTGTTTTGGCCTTGGAGTATAGTTTGAAGTCAGGTAGTGTGATGCCTCCAACTTTGTTCTTTTGGCTTAGGATTGTCTTGGCAATGTGGGCTCTTTTTTGGTTCCATATGAACTTTAAAGTAGTTTTTTCCAGTTCTGTGAAGAAAATCATTGCTAGCTTGATGGGGATGGCATTGAATCTATAAATTACGTTTGGCAATATGGTCATTTTCAAGATGTTGATTCTTCCTATCCATGAGCATGGAATGTTCTTTCATTTGTTTGTGTTCTCTTTTATTTCATTGAGCAGCAGTTTACAGTTCTCCTTGAAGAGGTCCTTCACATCTATTGTAAGCTGGATTCCTAGGTATTTTATTCTCTTTGTAGCAATAGTGAATGGGAGTTCACTCATGATTTGGCTCTCTGTCTGTTATTGGTGTATATGAATATTTGTGATTTTTGCACATTGAAGAATTTGCTTATCAGCTGAAGGAGGTTTTGGGCTGAGATGATGGGGTTTTCTAAATATACAATCATGTAATTGACTTTATTTATTGGTCTTATAAAGATACTGGACACAGTCACTGCATAGAAATTCTGTAAAAGCTTATGCTTCTCCACATATATAGCCTATCAATTTCAAGTAGCGAATAAAATGGAAGACATTTTTAGTCTTCACTTTTCTCAGTTGATCAGGATTAACAACTAGAAAATGAGTATTCTGCTTCCCTTCATACATGATATGCATTTGATGGGATAATTAGATCAACATCACTCTTACTTTCTACAGCCATTGTGACTGCATTTGGGAAGAGAAAAACCATATTGCAGTATATAAATACAATTGTTTTATTTATATGCTAGTTACAGAACTATGAAACATATTCACTGTCAACTAAATGCTAATGATTATGACAGTTTTTCCCTGACACAATATTTTCCCAGATACATATGATCATTTATTAGCATTGTTAACATTTTTTATAAGGTTGTTGATTGTAGCCTGTATTAGTTCATATTCACACTGCTGATAAAGACATACCCAAGGCTGGGTGCAGTGGCTGATGCTTGTAATCCCAGGACTTTGGGAGGTCAAGGTGGGTGGATCATGAGGTCAGGCATTCAAGACCAGCCTGGCCAACACGGGGAAACGCCGTATCAACTAAAAATACAAAAATTAGCTGGTCATGGTGTAATACAGCTACTGAGGAGGATGTAATCCCAGCTACTCAGGAGGCTGAGGCAGGAGAATTGCTTGAACCTGGGAGGTGGAGGTTGCAATGAGCTGAGATCACACCACTGCACTCAAGCCTGGGCAACAGAGTTAGATTCTGTCTTAAAAAAAAAAAAAAAAAAAAAAAAAAAAAAAAAAAAAAAAAAAAAAGAGACGTATCTGGGACTGAGAAGAAAATGAGATTTAATGGACTTACAGTTCCACATGACTGGAGAGGCCTCACAATCATGGCAGAAGGGAAGGAGGAGCAAGTCACATCTTACATGGATGGTGGCAGGCAAAGAGAGAGAGCTTTTGCCAGGAAACTTCCATTTTTAAAATGATCTGATCTCATGAGACTTATTCACTATCACACGAACAGCACAAGAAGGACCTACGACCATGATTCAATTATCTCCCACTGGGTCCCTCCCACCATGTGGGAATTATGGGAATTACAAGATAAGATTTGGGTGGGGACACAAAGCCAAACCACATCATTCTGCCCTTGGCCTCTCCCAAATCTCATGTCTTCACATTTCGAAACCAATTATGCCTTTCCAATAGTCTCCCAAAGTCTTAACTCATTTCAGGATTAACTGAAAAGTCCACAGTCCAAAGTCCTATCTAAGACAAGGCAAGTCCCTTTTGCCCATGAGCCTATAAAATCAAAAGCAAGTTAGTTACTTCCTAGGTGCAACAGGGGTACAGCCAATGGGTAAATACAGCCATTCCAAATGAGAGAAATTGGCCAAAACAAAGGGGCTACAGGTTCCATGCAAGCTCAAAATCCAGTGAGACAGTCAAATCTTAAAGCTCCAAAATGATCTTCTTTGACTCCATGTCTCACATCCAAGTCATGCTGATGCAAGAGGTGAGTTCCCATGGTCCTGAGTAGCTCCACCCCTGAGGCTTTGCAGGATTAAACCTCCCTCCTAGCTGCTTTTACCAGCTGATATTATCTGTGGCTTTTTCAGGCACACACACAGTGTAAGCTGTCAGTGGATCTACCAAATCTGGGGTTTGGAGGACAGTGGCCCTCTTTTCACAGCTCCACTAGATGGTGCACCAGTAGGGACTCTGTGTGGGGGCTCCAACCCTACATTTTCCTTCTAAACTGCCTTAGCAAAGGTTCTCCATGAGAGCCCTGCCCCTGCAGTGAACTTCTGTCTGGACATCCAGGCATTTCTATACATCCTCTGAAATACAGCAGGAGGTTCCCAAACCTCAATTCTTGACTTCTGTATCTGTATATCCACAGGCTCAACACCATGAGGAAGCTACCAAGGCTTGAGGCTTGCATCCTCTGAAACCACAGCTCAATCTGTACCTTGGACCCTTTTAGTAACAGCTGGAGCAGCTGAGGCACAGAGCACCAAGACCCTAGACTGCACACAGCATGGAGACCCTGGATCTGCCCCACAAAACTATTTTTTCTTCCTAAGCCTCTGGGCCTGTGATGGGAGGGGCTGCTGTGAAGACCTCTGACATGCCCTGGAGACATTTTCCCCATTGTCTTGGAGATTAATATTTGGCTCTGCATTATTTATGCAAAGTTCTGCAGCCAGCTTGAAATTTTACTCAGAAAATGGGATTTTCTCTTCTATCGCAGTGTCAGACTGTGCATTTTCTAACTTTTCTGATCTGTTTCCCTTTTAAAACTGAACACCTTTAACACCACCCAAGTCACATCTTGGATGCTTTGCTGCTTAGAAATTTCTTCTACCAGATAGCCTAAATTATCTCCCTATAGTTCATATTTCCAGAAATCTCTAGGGAAGGGCAAAATGCTGCCAGTCTCTTTGCTAAAACATAACAAGAGTCACCTTTGCTCCAGTTCCCAACAAGTTCCTCATCTCCATCTGAGACCACCTCAATCTGGATTTCTTTGTCTATATCATTATTAGCATTTTGGTCAAAGCCATTCAACAAGTCTCTGGGAAGTTTCAAACTTTCTCACGTTTTCCTGTCTTCTTCTGAACCCTCCAAACTCTTCCAGCCTCTGCCTATTACCCAGTTCCAAAGTCACTTCCACATATTCGGATATCTTTTCAGCAATGCCTAACTCTGCTGGTACCAATTTACTGTATTAGTCCAATTTTGTGCTGCTGATAAAGACATATCTGAGGCTGGGAGGAAAAACAGGTTTAATGGACTTACAGTTCCACATGACTGGGGAGGAGTCACAATCATGGTGGAAGGCATGGAGGAGCAAGTCACATCTTACATGGATGGTGTTAGGCAAAGAGAGAGCGCTTATACAGGGAAACTCCCTTTTTCAAAATCATCAGATCTCATAAGACTTATTCACAATTATGAGAACAGTAGGGGAAAGACCCACCCCCATGATTCCGTTATCTCTCACTGGTTCCCTCCCACTGCAAGTAGAAATTATGGAAGCTACAATATGAGATTTGGGTGGGGACATACAGCCAAACCATATCATAGCCTTTCTATAAAACGTATGTTTTCTGTTGGTGTAATTTATTTTTAATTAAAATTAACTTTAACATGTATTGTCAAAATCGTGGTCTCTAAAATATTTACATATATATATATGAAGATACAAGTATACAATAATAAGAGTTTTGTTATATATCCACTCAACTTTAAAATAAATAAAACACAAACAGTATAGCTGAAACTTCCTGATTACTTATTTCCAGTTGAAGCATTTCAAAATTTTTAATTTCATGCATACTTATATATTGTTAAATGATATAATGTGGTTTTATTTAAGTTTTGCAAATGTAATTCTATGCAAATTCTTTGGCAACTTTATTTTTCTGAAAACCATAATTTTAATTTTCATACTTGGAGACTACATTAGTTTTCACAGCAGCTTGATATTATATTATGTGAAAATGCCATAATTTGTGTGGATTCTCAGTTCATAAAATTCTACATTATATCCAGCACTGAGCTGTCACAAACAATGCTGGTTTACAGAGTATTATATATGTATCTCAGAGGATTAAACAAGAATTTTTCTATGATTAATCTGGAGTTGCTAAGACTTAGGGCTAGACCATCTTTTACACTACCAGATTTTGTGGGCTTTTGTTCTTCTGAGTACCTGGACCAATTTTTATTATACCAGCAATAATAGGAAGTATCCTGTTACTCTAAATTCTTGACATCACAATATTTTTACTAGTCATTTTAATGCATTGTATTTTAAATAATTTTATAGAAGGTTCTATATTTAAAGCCAAATACAGAAATCATGTTTAATATTTATATATTTGTATTTATGCATGTGTGTTACACAAGATATTATAACTTAAGATTTTGTATCTCAAGGTCAGGATGCTGAACATTTCCAAAGTCACAGAAAGACTTGCTCACTCACCCCACCTTTCAGCCCTTAATTGCTAAAGTGTTGGTGGGAATGGAAATCGGTACAGCCATTATGGAAAACAGTAGGCAGGTTCTTAAAGATATTAAAAATATAACTATTATATAATCCAACTTCTAGATATATACTTAAAGAAAATGAAATCATTATCTTGATGAGATACTTGCAATCCCATGTTCACTACTGCATTATTCACAATAGCGAAGATATGAAAATGCATTGACAGACGAATGAATAAAGAAAATGTCACACACACACACACACACACACACACACACACACCCGCAGAGAGAGAGAGAGGAATATTTTTCAGACTTAAAAAAGGAAATCCTGCCATTTGCATCTCTGTGTAAGAACCCGTAGCATGTCAGGCTAAGTGAAATCAGATGCAGAAATACAAATATTGCATGATCTCACTAATATGGGGAATCTAAAAAAGTTGAACTCACAGAAACAGAGAGTAGAATGGTGGTTGCCAGAGGCTGTGGGGTAGGGAAAACAGACAGCTGTTGATTAAAGGGAGCAAAGTTTCAGTTACTTAGGATGAATAAGTTCTGGAAAGCTAATGCAGAACATGGCTACTACAGTTGATAATATAGTACTGCATGACTCAGCTTTGATAAGGGAAAAGATATTCAGTGTTCTCACTTCATGTACAAACACACAACTGATGACTTTGTGAGGTGATAAATATGTTAATTAGCTTGATTGTGGTAATCACTTCACAGTGTATATGTACATTAAAACATCACATTTAATACCTTAAATAGATAAAGTTTTTGTCAATTATACTGCAATAAATCTGGGGATGGGGAGAGATACTAGAGGTATTGAAAGCTGCAAAGGTCATGAAGTTAGAAATAAATAGATTGACTTGAAATGTTTTTTCTTCACTTTTAATTTAATTTGATTTAATTCTTTGAGTCAGGGTCTCACTCTATCACCCAGGGTGGAGTGCAGTGGTGCAATCACGGCTCACCACAGCCTTAAACTCCTGGGCTCAGGTGATCCTCCCACCTCAGCCTCCCAAGTAACTGGGAGTACAGGCTCACACAATGCCCAGCTAATTTTGTGTGCTGTTTTGTAGAGATGGGGTTTCCCCATATTCCCCAGGCTGGTTGAAACATGTTTAGAAGGTGATGCAATAGATCTTCATAACTGAAAGATGCTGGGAAGAGAATTACTAGATAAAATTCACATAAACAAAAGTAGAACTAGTAAGTGAATTTAGTGAGGTCCAAAAAAAAAGCAAACATTTCTAAAAAATCAAATGATTTACTATACACTGGCAATAAATAAATTTTTAAAAAGAGAAGAACTGGAAATATGGAATACATACTTAGAAAACTTTAAAAGATGTGATAAATCTATACACTGAAATTTATAAAATATTATTTGAAAACTAACTTAAAATATAAAATAGGCAACACCTAAATGAAAAATAAAAGTATAAAATAGGGTATAAAAATAGAAACTAACTTATGATAAAGTTATTCTTCAATAAATTTAATTTAATGAGAAGAAAAAACTTCTGAGCAAATGCTAATAAAACAATTAAAAATATATGTATGACAGGTGATTTCTGCATTTTCAACTGAGGTACTGGGTTTATCTCACTAGGGAGTGCCGGACAATCGGTGCTGGTCAGCTGCTGCAGCCCGACCAGCGAGAGCTGAAGCAGGGCGAGGCATCGCCTCACCTGGGAAGCGCAAGGGGGAAGGGAATCCCTTTTCCTAGCCAGGGGAACTGAGACACACAACACCTG
>NW_016819344.1:794296-803049 GCF_001698545.2 Rhinopithecus bieti | reverse complement strand
GGGAGGGGGGAGGGGGGAGGGATTGCATTGGGAGTTATACCTGATGTAAATGACGAGTTGATGGGTGCTGACGAGTTGATGGGTGCAGCACACCAACATGGCACAAGTATACATATGTAACAAACCTGCATGTTGTGCACATGTACCCTAGAACTTAAAGTATAATAAAAAAAGTAATAATTATGCTTATGTATCTATGTAAGTATCTGTGTGTATATCTATTAAATAGAATAAACATTTTATATATGTATATGCAGATAGTTTCTGACTAACAATGGTTCAACTTACACTTTTTCAACTTAAAATGGCTTTATCAGGATGTAACCCCCATTGTAAGTCAAGGAACATCTGTATATACATATACATATATATATATATAATGATGAAATTAAGCTAGATTGTAGAACTGAATGAAAAAGTAAAATATTTCACCTTTCTAGAATAAAATTCAGCAGGATCCCTTCAACGTCATGAGACCTTAAATTTTTCTTAGAGAGCAAACTGAATGCAAAAGGCATCAAAGGAAAATTGCTAAACTATACTTTGCTAGACTTAAAATTTCTCCTCATTGAAAACCTGAATTGGTAAGCTACAGACTAAAAGATATTCACAAGATATACGTCTAAAAGAAGACTTATATTCAAAATCTATGAAGAATTTTAATTCAATAAGAAAATATTTAAAATCCAGTAAAACTGGATAAAATAATCTAATAAACATTTGCAAAGAAGACAAATGGCAGAGAATAACAACAAAAGCAAAACAAATTTTAAAAAGCATCATTCGTAATCACAAAACTACAAATTAAAACTGTAATGAGATACCATTACACACCTAGAATGTCTAAAATTTAGAAGTCTAACAGTATCAGCTGTTAGCACAGATGTTAAGCAATGAGTCTCTTAAATATTGCTTGTAGAAATGTTAAATAGTCCAGCCTTTTGAAAAAAGTGTTTCAATTCCTTTAAAAGTAAAGCTTACCCCTACCTTATGACCCAGCAATTTTACTCCAAAACAATTAAATTCTATGTTTATAAATGATTGTATAAGCATGTTAATAGTATCTTTATGTTTTTACAGACTATAGTGGAAAAAATTCAAAAGTCCATCAGCAGATCTGTTGAAAAATGTTGGTTTATTTGTACAACTGAAAACAACCAGGTAAAAACAAAATAAATAAACGATTGCTCTGTCAACAGTATGGCTCAATACCAAAAACATTATGTTGAAGGAAATTAACCAGGCACAAAAGAGGACATTCTGTATGATCCCATTTGACGACATTCAAAGACTGACTAAATCAATCTGTGATAGAAATCATAAAAGAGGTGGCCTAAGCCAGGAGTAGGTTAAAAAAAGTAGAAAATGCCATGTGGGAAATTTCTACAGTGAAGGAATTTATACCATAATTTGGGTATTGTTTATAATATTATATACATTTGTCAATAGTTAATATATTTTACTGTTAAGTTCTATGCATTTTTCTGCAAATATTATTTAATAAAAATTAACATAAATAAAACTCTTTAGAAGAGAAAATGAGATTTCAGAGAAATAGAGAAAAACATGGAATTTTTTCTAGAGTCCAGGTCTCTATTCTGCAATTTGAAGTCAATTTCCCTTAATTTGAAAAAGTGAGAAATAGGGTAATAATATTCTTCCTCTAAAGCTCAGGGGAGAGTTAAAAATTTTTAAGTAAATGGAAGCAAAGAGTTGATCTTGAAAGCTTAACTCTGAAAGCTGAACTCTGCTGAAGTTGTATGTATTCGGTAGAAACTGCATTTTGAATACTCATATAAACATTTCGTGTTTCTTTTTCAAAATAGTATTCAAAGATTACATGAGATATTCACCATTTTATTATAAATAGACTTTAGATTAGATGATTTGCCCAACTTGAGGCTAATGTAAACCTGAATTCTGAATTAATGTAAATTTTATTTGCTAGAAATGTATAACATACTAGTATAAATAAGTTTGAAGTTCATGATATTTGTACAATAATTTTATTTAATATTTTAATGCATTTGTTCTGTTTCCTGCTTTCATCTACATGTCTCCCATTTTTAAATAACTTTGGTAGTGTTTGGAGAAAAGTATAAACTTTATCAAGTTTTTTAAAAAAAACTTGAGACATTTTAAACCTAAAAAATCTTTACTTGAATTGTTTGTACCTAATATGTTCATATAGGAACAATAACCTTACTTGGCATCATCTTTTGCACCTCAATGTTCAAAATAATTTGCTGAAATATTTTAATCAAATGTCTGGCTTTTCAAAAAAAAATGCCATAAACTCTTTGTGGGACAAATTTTTAAATAATACTTAGCAAATGAATACATAGTTTGTGATATATATTACCCTAAAATTAAAATTTAGTTACACTTTAACATATGGTTTAATTAATTGATTTTACCTTATGCTGTAGAAAAACTAAAAACACAGAAATGTGTTCAGGATCCTGAAAACAATCCTGCATCAGCAGAAAACTAACGTTTATCTTCTTCCAGACATTTATGTTTATTCAATAAATCATTTAGTCTACTTCAAATTATTTTGGACAATAATGCCTAACTAATGTGGCTATAAGGTTAAGCCTTGTATTGACTAGTAGTAAGTCTTGTCATTAAACTTAATCCATTATACTGTAAAAGTCACCCCTTCAAGCTCTACTTCTAATCGATATCCTCTACTATCTTTTCCATCAGATGAGATACAGTCAGCCCATGGACTAGTATTGACTCCATTCCTATTAGGAGATAATAACATCCACATTGAACTTTTTCCAGAGTCTCTTTTAACACAAATAGATGTCTGCATGATATAATTATTTTGTAATCTGAAATTCTCAAGTTTTAAAATATGAGGGGTTCTTTTGGTCTTTTAATATACCAATCCTTTCCTATGAAGGTACAAGAGCATCGTCTCTATATATGTATATACACAGAGACAGAGGAAGATAGTCTCCAAATTATGATGATTCGACTTACAATTTTTCAACTTTATCATGGTGCAAAAGCAATAATCTTTCAGTAGAAACTGTATTTTAAATACCCATATAACAATTTTGTGCTTCACTTTCAATATAGTATTCAATAAATTGCATGAGATATTCAACACTTTGTTATAAAATAGGCTTTGGGTGAGATGATTTTGCCCAACTTACATTAATGGAAGTTTTCTGGGCACGTTTAAGGTAGGCCAGGCTAAACTATGATGTTCAGTAGGTTATGTATCTCAAACACATTTTTTACTTATGATAATTTCAGTTTATAATGGATTACACAAAAGGGTAGATCCACCACAGCTTGCACCAGGCACCTGGAAAAGACACAGGCATTCAATGCCAGATGGTGAAAGCACTCAAGGGGGCTGCACCCTGCAGAGCCACAGGGGTGGAGTTGCCCACGGCTGTGGGAGCCCACCCATTGCATCAGTGTTGCCTGGATGTGAGACATGTAGTCAAAGGAGATTATTTTGGAGCTTTAAGATTTAATGACTGCTCTGCTGGGTTTGGACTTACATGGAGTTTGTAGCCCCCTTGTTTGGCTGATTTCTCCCTCTTGGAATGGGAGTATTTAGCCAATGCTTATATTCCCATTGTATCTTGAAAGTAACTAACTTTTTAAAATTTTTTTTTATTTTTCAGGCTCATAGGCAGAAAGTACTTGCCTTGTCTCAGATGAGATTTTGGGGCTGCAGACTTTTCAGTTAATGCTGAAATGAGTTGAGACATTGAAGGACTGTCGAAAAGGGTTGATTGTATTTTACAATGTGAAAATAACATAAAATTTGAGAGGAGCCAGAGTGACATGATATGGTTTGGATTTGTGTCCCCAACCAAATCTTACATTGACCTATAATCTCCAATGTTGCAGGAGGGTCCTGGTTGAAGGTGATTGGCTCATGGAGCACACTTCCCCTCCCTTTGCTGTTCTCATGATAGTGAGTGAGTTCTAATGAGATATGGTTGTTTAAAAGTGTGTGTCACCTCCCCCGCACTTCCTCCTCCTCTAGCTATGTAAGAGGTGATTCCTTCCTCTTCACCTTCCATCAGGATTGTAAGTTTCCTGAGGTATCCTCAGCAGTGCTTCCTGTACAGCCTGTGGAACTGTGAGTTAATTAAACCTCTTTTCTTTATAAATTACCCAGCCTCAGGTAGTTCTTTGTAACAATATGAGAATGCAGTAATACACCATCCCTTGCCAAAAGCCCCCTGGGGAGCAAAATCACCACTAGGTGAGAACCCCTGGAGCAAGAGAACTGAGAAATATGTTTTACAGAAAGATTTTATAAGTACTATGGAACAGTGACTATTCTATGTGCTCATTTTCTTCTCTTTTCATATAGGATATTTAATGCAGTTATTTTCTTGTTGTTGCCCTACTGCATGTGAGGAATTGAAGCAGATGAGTTGTCTTTATTTCATATATTTCTGTATCAAGAGCTTGATATAATGACTGAACTAAACTTTGAAGGTGCTGGGATAAGGATGATTACAGTTTGTATGTGGGAGGGAACTGTGACTGTGAGAGAAGACTCAAGTAAATTTCATTAAGAATTCCAGTTTTTTTTTTTTTTTTTTTGTCTGTTGCTTATCTTTTGCTATGTGACTACAGTTTTTCCTAGTATGGATGTGATATACATTTCCCACTCTTTAAATCTGAATCCTCAATTGTCGTAGTTCATTTCGTGCTGCTATAAGAGAGTACCTGAGACATGGTAATATATAATGAATAGAAATGTGTTTCTTACAGTTTTGGAGGCTGCTGAATTTAAGACTGAAGAGGAGGCATCTTTTGGTGGCCTTCTTGTGATATCATCTCATGGGTGAAGGTGGAAAGGCAAGAGACAACCTTCTCCCCAAAGCCCTTTTTGAAAGATATTAAACCCATCCATGAGGACAGAATCCTTGTTGCTTAATCATCTCTAAATAGGCCCACCTGCTAATACTATTACAGTGGAAGTTAAATTTAAACATAAATTTCTCTTTTGCCTTTTTATGCCCTTGACGTAAGAAGCACATAGCTTCTACCCCCGTAGCTCCAGAATAAGGATAATGGACATTTGCAGAACAGTCATCCTAGCTGAGTCACCAGAGCCAAAACTAACTTGTATCAGCCAACTTGTAAATGCATTACTGATGACAGTCCTCATCAGCAAAACTGTCCCAGGAAAAGAAGTCGGCTTCAGTCTTCCTTCTCACCCTCCTCAAACAATCTATATTATGTGATTACAATTTAAATAAAGTTCAAAGGAAGACGAAACAATGTTATCAATGATTATGGATGATGGGGATTGACTGAAAGAAGGCAAAAGGAAACTCTTTGGAGTGATTGCAGTGTTTTCTGTATCTTGATAGCAGTTTTGGTTACATGGTGGTTTCTTAAAATCAAATTCATTAAACTTCAATGTCAAGACTTACTTATTTTGTCTCGATTTTTCTTTACTATAATCATAAAATATGTAGGTATGTATTATCTATAATAAAAATAGTATATGTAATGTTTCAAACACACAGAAAGAATCTGGAAAATTGATTAGGATAATATTGAGAAGGAAATAGAGGTTAAACATATTAACCTGAAAATCATAGTAAGTTAAAAAAAGACAGAAATAATTCCAAATATATATGTAATTTCAATCCATGTAAACAAATTAAATATCAACTACAAAAAAAGACTCTCATATTTTAAAGAAGTGCAATCCACTTCTTATTTTCTTCCTTTTGTTTTCCTGAACAATTCAGTTCTACAGTATTTAGTTGAAGCAAAGCATGGAAAGAGTGTCTTGGCATGAGATGTCAGAAGCAGAGCATGTTAAAGAGGGCATCCACAGCAGGTGTCACAGCCTGAGTGAGATGAAGAGGGTATCAAGTGATGTCTGGCATTAGCCATGGGATGTCAGTACCAAAACAGGACAAAAAGGGCTCCAAAAGTGTGGGGAAGCTCTTCATGTACTGCTGAAACCCTGCAGGTTGAGGAAGATATTAACCTCAGACATATGGCCAAACGTTCCATTTGACAGCCTAAGCAGGATGACCTGGGGATTCATTGGGGGAGCCGGATAAGATATTAGAACCCAGAGTGCAGCGTAGTGTATATGGTGGAGGTCTCCACATGGGTTTTCAGAATCTGAGCAGAATGATGGCTGAAGCTTATGTGGGTGTTGAAGCCTAGTCAGAAAGAAGTGTAGACGATATAAGCTTAATCAAGTGATCACATTGAATGTTATCAGCAATGGTGGGGTGGGGGGCGTTGGGAGACAGTATGTAATTTCATAGAAAACAGAAAAATAGGATATCACTTAAACTCCTGCTAAAGATACATAACTTGAATCTAATTATGTGGAAACATCAGACAACCCCAAAATTAAAGTATGTTTTACAAAATCTGTGGGAGAAACTGTTTCAGACTGCTCAAGTCATGATTCATAATTTGATCATTTTACTATAAATTGTATTATTTAAATACTTGTCAAAGCTTGAATATAGTCTGAGATCAACGGTGGTAAGGTATCAATATTAATTTCTTGATTTTGCCAGTTGTGATTATGTAGGAGCATTTAGAAAGAGACAACAATTGAGTGTTCAGAGATAATAGGACATCAAATCAGTAACGATCGTAAATGGCTGAGAAAACCAATTATTTTTGTAGTATACTTAACACATTTTAAATTTGAATTTGTGATTTCTGTATATATACACATAAATATTGTATATGTATACCTACAAATATATACCAGAATGTAACTTATACTGTAAACATTAAATCTCATAGTAAAATATTCGTATATAGTCATCTCTGAGCATCCATGGGGAATTAATTTCAGGATCCCCTATGAATACAAAATCCATGGATGCTCAAGTCCCTTATATAAAGTGGTATATTATCTGCATATAACCTATGCACATCCTTTTGTACACTGTAAATTATTTCTAGATTACTTATAATACCAAAACAATATAAATACCATGTAAATACTTACTATACTGTATTGTTTAGGGAATCAGGTCAAGGAAAAGTCTGTACGTGTTCACTACACATGTGACCATTATTTTTTCAACTATTTTTGATCTGCAGTTGGTTGAATCCATGAACGAAGAACCCATGGATAGAGAGGGCCAACTGTATAAAAAGTCAGGAACAAGAGAATAATTCTCATTATTATATCTTTGATTCAACATTGTATGGATGTACTAGCCAATTTCCCATAAAGAAGAAAACATGAAGAAAAAAACAGTGTTCTTCTTTTCATGCAATAGGCTTGTCTTCATAAAAAAGGTATAGGAGAGTCTGCAAACCATTGGAAATATTTAGAAAATTCAGCAAGTTTGCTATAAAGTTGGTGCAAAAGTAATTGCAGTTTTTACCATTAAGTCATGCCAAAACTGCAATTACTTTTCCACCAACCTAATTATATATTACAGGCTATATATTTCTGAGTGTATTAGCAATTTCCATATAAAACAAGCAAAGCATTTTTTAAAAATCTAATTTTGATTTTAATTAAAATATTGTATTTTAAAATTTCAAATATATTAAACACATTTAAATATGTAAAATATAACATTTAAAATGTATTGATATATTAAATATTATACTATTCACTGTAATGGTTAATTTTAAGTATCAGCTTGGAAGGTGTTTTGGATGAGTTTAGTATTTAAATCAGTGAACCTCGATTAAAGCAGATTGCTCCCGATAATGTGGGTGGGCTTCATCCAATCAGTCAAAGACTTGAATAGAACAGAAACCAGCTTTTCTGAGTAAGAGAACACTTTTTCAGACGTCAACTGCACCGTCAGCTCTCCTGGGTCTCCAGGCTGCCAGCCCACACTGTAAATTTTCAATTTCCTAGCTTCCATAATTGCATGAGGAAATTTCTTATTGTAAATCTCTCGCTCTCTCTCTTTTCTCTGTCTCTTCCTCTTTTCTCTCTCCCATTGCCTATTGGTTCTGTTTCTCTGAAGAATCCTGACTCATATATTCTCACGGTAGCACAAAATCACAAGATATGTAGGAATGTATCGTATTTTAAAATATCTTTGTGAAAAAAATAATAAAACCTATTAAAAAATAAAATATACTTGAATAAGTGATGGATGTTAGAACATGTTTACAGATGAAGTTATTATGGTAAATACGAAAATTCTTTCCAAATTAATTCATAAATTTAGTGAAATTCCAATAAAAATACCATTAAACAAATAATATTTCATGAAATATGTGAGGTCGATAAACACATACAAAGATCAAAGGCCAAAAGTAGCTGACAATTTTGAAGTAAAAAGTGTGACTAGTTTTATCTCATAATATTGCAGGTTTATTGAGGGTTATCATAAAATGTTAGTAATTTGGTCAATTTGGTATTTGTGTCAAATTACACAAATAGATCAATAAATTGGAATGAACAACACAGATATAGCTCAGGTGTAACTGGTACCTGTACACATGGTGCCCATATGAAGAAGGATTCATCTAGATTCATGTTTCACATGATGCAACATAAACTTGAAATCTAAATATAAAAAATAATAACACATCTAGATGTTGATGAAAATGTATTCCGGGTATAGATGAATTTCTTAAGCAAGGCAAAAGCACAAACTATGTGAGATTAATAAATACGACTCTGTCATTTTTAAATGGCACAGGAAGATGTAATAAAATTAAAAGGTAAGCCCAAAACTGGGAATATAGGGAATATATATGTATATATATATATATGTGTATATATATATATATATATA
>NW_016819344.1:777030-793952 GCF_001698545.2 Rhinopithecus bieti | reverse complement strand
TATATATATATATATATTTCTTTTTTTTTGTTTTCTTGAGACGGAGTCTTGCTCTGTCGCCCAGGCTGGAGTGCAGTGGAGCCATCTCGGCTCACTGCAAGCTCTGCCTCCCGGGATCCCGCCATTCTCCTGCCTCAGCCTCCTGAGTAGCTGGGACTACAGGTGCCCGCCACCGCGCCTGGCTAATTTTTTTGTATTTTTAGTAGAGACGGGGTTTCACCGTGTTAGCCAGGATGGTCTCGATCTCCTGACCTTGTGATCCGCCCGCCTCGGCCTCCCAAAGTGCTGGGATTACAAGCGTGAGCCACCACGCCCAGCCTGAAAATATATTTTTAAAACAAACAATGAACACACAAAACTATGGAGAATATATAAAGAATGACCATACATTAGTATGGAAAAGAAAACAGAATAACTAGTAAAAAATAATAAAAGTATCAATCTAAGCAGTAATAGGGAATATGCAAGTTAAAACCATGAAACTATTTTATAGTTGTCAAAGGGATGTCTGAAAATACTGAATACTGTGTGTCAGGGAAACTAGAACTCTTAGATATTGGTGTTGGGAATGGAAATTGTCAGTCAATTTGGAGAACAATTTGACATTTACCAGCAGAGCTGAGAATAATATACAATGACACACCGATTCAACTTTAAGATTAACAGAATATGTGCAAACGTTGCTAAGGATGTTTATGACAGCACTGATTGTAATAAGCAAAGAATAGTGATACGGTTTGGCTGTGTGCCAATTCAAATCTCATCTGGAATTCCCATGTGTTATGTGGGGGACCAGGTGGGAGGTAATTGAATCATGGGAACAGTTCTTTCCTGTTCTGTTCTCATGATAGTTAGTCTCGGGAGATCTGATGGTTTTATAAGGGAGAGTTGCCCTGCTCAAATTCCCTCTTCTCTTGTCTGCCACCATGTGAGACATGCTTTTCATCTACTGCCGTAATTGTGAGACCTTCCCAGCCACGTGGAACTGTAAGTCTAATAAACCTCTTTCTTTTGTAAATTGCCCAGTCTCACGTATATTTTTATCAGCAGCATGAAAATGGATTAATATAGTCACCCTGGATTTTGCCATTATTGAAATAAAGAATATACATTAGTTTGCTCCTAAAATAAAATACTATGTGAGAGTTAAATGTATTTATATGTCCAACATAAGTAACATTTAAAAATGTAGTATTGGATCATGAAAGCAAGTCTTAAAATATATATCCCGTGTGATAAGATACAACCGGCCATTGAGCACCACACGTTTGAACAGCACAGGTTCACTTTTATGCAGATTTTATTCTGTTTCTGCCACCCCGAGACAGCAAGACCAACCCCTCCTTTACACCTCTCCTCAGCCTACTCAACCTGAAGATCATGAGGATGAAGATCTTTATGATAACCTACTTCGACTTAACAAATAGTAAATTTTTTTCTCCTTCTTCTTCCTTCTTCCTCCTCCTCCTCCTTCTCCTTCTCCTTCCTTCTTCCTTCTTCTTCCTTCTTCTTCTCCTCCTCCTCCTCTTCCTCCTCCTCCTCCTCCTTCTTCTTCTTTTTGTTTTTGAGACAGAGTCTCACTCTGTTGCCCAGGCTAGAGTGCAGTAGCACAGTCATGGCTCACTGCAACCTCTGCCCCTCGGGTTCAAGCGATTCTTCTGCATCAGCCTCCCAAGTAGCTGGGATTGCAGGAACATCCTGCTAATTTTTTTATTTTTAGCAGAGACTGGGTTTCACCATGTTGCCCAGGCTGGTCTCAAACTCCTGAACTCAGGCAATCCATCTGCCTCAACCTCCTAAAGTGATGAGATTATGGGTGTGAGCCACCACACCTGGCCATATTTTCTCTTCCTTATAATTTTCTTAATAAGATTTTTTCTCTAACTTATTTTATTGTAACAATAGAGTATATAAAACATATAACATACAAAATATGTGTTAATCAACCGTTATGTTTTCTGTAAGGCTTCTGCTCAACAGTAGGCTGTTAGTAGACTGCATAGAGGTTGGTGCCTCCAACCCCCTCATTGTTCAAGGGTCAATCAATTTTAACAATAATAAAGCCAAATATTTTGCTTCTAATCATACACATATAGAATAAAAACATAAAGTCATGCAAGTTATTTATTTTATGCTATTTGACATTTTAATGTATTTTTCTACAAAATGCCCGCTCATATTTTTTACCCACATTCCCATGGTATTTTTTCTTATTATTACTTGTAATTCTAAGGTATTATAAAACAATATTTTAGAACTATTTTTGTCAAGTCAATTGATTAGTGCTGCTCATTGTTCATTGTTTAGTTGTGCAAATATTGCTTCAATTATTTTTATTTTATGCAGTTATAGCTACTCTTTTCCTGTTTTATATATATTCATTTAGCATGTTATAGCTTTGCTATAGTCTTACATCTACCATGTTGAAATGACTTGAAATCATGGAATCAGGTTAACATTTTAACGTTAGTTTTTATGAAAAATTTGCCTCTGGTTTTCAGAAAATATTATATAGTGTCCAACATTGGAAGATTTTGGTTTCTGTATTTGTTTTTAAACAAAATTGGTGCTATATTTTATCATATGATGTTTTAGCATCTGTCAAGATTATGGAGACCATGGGAAACAATGAATTTAGAGAACAAGAAGATTCCTGGTAGCAGCAATAAAAAAGACATGAGAGCACAAGGGTTCCCTAGTTTAATTCAAATCAACTGTATATGCTTCAAAAATAAAGTTATTAGGTTCTTTTCATCCTTACTAGAATGAATAAGGTATACGGAAAAGTTATTTAACAACTGGTATAATGCAACTAATCAGAATTAAAGTTAGGGCAGAGTCCTGAAGATGCCCTGATGGATCAGGAATTAATTTTTTTTTTTTTTTTTTTTTTTTTTTGAGACAGAGTCTTGCTCTGTTACCCAGGCTAGAGTGCAGTGGCGTGATCTCGGCTCACTACCAAAGTACAGTCATGAATGGGGTATTTAACAAGGGGTGGGGACCTATATGATTGTTAGAGTAACTGGAAGATGCTACTGACATTTATTGAGTGGTGGCTAGGAATGGTCAACCTCTTAGAATACATAGTCCATACAAAGGGTTATTGTGCAAATCCAAATACAAACTCTCCCAGGTTCACACCATTCTCCTGCCTCAGCCTCCCGAGTAGTTGGGACTACGGGCACCCGCCACTGCGTCCGGCTAATTTTTTGTATTTTTAGTAGAAACGGGGTTTCACCATGTTAGCCAGGATAGTCTCGATCTCCTGACCTCGTGATCCACCTGCCTCAACGTCCCAAAGTGCTGGGATTACAGGCGTGAGCCACCACGCCCGGCCGACCAGGAATTAATTTTTAATTTGATGGATTGTGTGCAAATCTCGGAAATTACAGAGATTCAGCAGGGGCATATTGGGTGGGAAGGGAAACCAGGATGCAAGAACTTACCAATGTATCTTTAAACAGACAAAAAATATTACCAATTGATATTAATATTGATAATAATACCAGTATGTCAATTGAATATCAACACACTGTATAAATACTAGTTAAAATAATATTTGTCATTATTGGCCTTTCAAATTGTTAAGTATTCAAATTGTATATTCTTTCAATGATGCAATGCCATTTAATTTTGAATGTGTCATCACATAAATTTTCTTCCAAGATATCTAAAATAATTCTAAATTATTTTATTGTGTCATTGCAATTTTGTTATATATTCACACATGCACAGGTTGAGCACAATTTTATACTTATTAATTTTGTATGCTTTATTAATGACATTTAATAAATATATTCACTACTAAAATATTACTGGCACTAAAATATTAGTATAAGCTTCAAATATTATCGATTTAAGATCAGTACAGTCACAAATGGGGTATTTAACAAGGGGTGGGGACCTATATGATTGTTAGAGTAACTGGAAGATGCTACTGACATTTATTGAGTGGGGGCTAGAAATGGTCAACCTCTTAGACTACACAGTCCATACAAAGGGTTATTGTGCAAATCCAAATACAAAGAATGTTGATATCTACTGATGCATTTTTTTAGGGGCTATGCAGATTCAAATGAAATGCAACACAATGAAAATATGTAGCTCACTGTCAATGAATGCATGTTGTTTTTATGTCAGTTTGTATATTGTTAAATTTGAGCAATTAATCTATGGAATTATATTTATGTACATTTATGATCTCTGAAGAAGGCTGTATATAATATTTATTTCTTAAATTACCAAGAATTTAAATAAGTATATAACACAGCTTAATAAAAAATATGTGTATACATGTATGTATGTATCTATCTATCTATCTGAAACATACAGAGTTTTATATTTCATGCTATCATTGTAACTACAGTAAGTGAAGGTAACCATACTGCCTTGGTTTTCCCATCGCATGCTCTGCTACTACTTGTTTTGGTCAAATTCTTGCCTAAATCAGAATGTTAAAGCATGTCAGAGCTCAATTCTTCAACCTCTTTTGTATTTACATCCACGGCCTAATTGAAAGTTCAAGTTCCTTGACTTTAAATGTCATCTATGAAGTTGTAACTCTTACATTTCTATCTCCACCCCCGATGGTTGCCCTGAAATTCAGATTGTAAATTCAACTGTCAGTTGCAATACACATTTTCACACACAAAAAAATGTCGATTCCAAATCTCAGTGAAGACCCCATGAGAAACCCTGAGACAACTAACTTGAATGTAGGATGGGTATTTCGAACTAAACAATTTGTATGCCAAGGCTTTTGCTTTCCTCCTCAAACACCCTCCTTGTCCAGTTTTTCTTTTACAATCTCAATAAATGCTACTGTTCCTTTAAGTTCAATGACCAAAAATCTCTGCCACAAAGATCCAAATTATAAGCAAGTGCTTCAAGTTCTATTTAGCATGACTACTATCAGTTAGATAAAACAGAATTCTATGTATGAGAGACTACCAAAAAAGTCACATATTGACCAATCTTATTTATGAGCATTTATTTATGAACACTTATTGTATTGTATATTTCAAAATATCTAGAAGACAGGATTTCAAATGTTATCACAATGATATAATAAATGATTGAAATGATGGATAAGCTAAATGTTTTGATTTGATCGTTTCAAGAATGTATACATGTATCCAAACATCACACAGTAATCAATAAATATGTATAATTATTACATGTCAATTAGAAATAAAATACAACTTAAAATAAAAAATTTAAATTTAAAGCAAAATATTGACAAGAAGAATCTAACAATCATTCTCAAAATTATTTACTTGGCCAAGTAGAATATTTTCAGTAATACGAAGCTGATTTTATACCAACATACTTATGAATATAATATGTAAATAAAGTAGAAAATCAAATGATTACATTCATTGATGCCAAAAGACATTTAATAAAATACAGAAGCCACTTTCAAAAAAATTATGAATAGAAGAAAACTTTAAATAAGTACACCATAATTTGTTAAAACCAATAGCAGCATTTATTCTAAATGGTAAATGTCAAAATTTATTTTAAAATTCCTAAAGAAAGAATCTTTTGTCTGCTGTCAACTTAACTATAGTACACTTTTGAGGTCAAAGGAAATATAGAGAAAATAAAATACTTTTCAAAATTTTCTAATACAAAAAGGAATAAAATTGTCTCATGTTATCATGTAATTACATACCTACAACATCGAAGAAATTCTAGCAAATGTCTACAACATTGAAGAGACCCTAGTAAATTAATAATGAAATTATTAATAATGAATAATGAAATATATGCTTTCATAAAGGGCAGACAAAATCAGTAACTTATCTCCCTACCAACTTAAAACACTTGGAATTGGAAATGGGAAAGTATACCATTCACAAAAATATAGACACTGGGAAATGTTTCAAAAGAAAAAAGACCGATAGGATGTCCTGAATACATAGAAGTATATTCCCGTGTTCTTGGATAGGAAGAGTTTGAGCAATGAAAATGCCAATTTTTTTAAACAAATAAATATATAATTTGACTAACATTCCAGTAAGAATTTGAGTTTATAGGATAAAATGATCTAAAGTTAGATACAAAAAAAAATTCAATAGTCAAGAGACTTTTGAAAAATAAATTGAGAAGTCATTAGCATATATTAGAATGCACTACAAAGGTACAGGGATCAGCACAGCATGCTTAAGTAATAAAATTAGATAAGTAAATAACTACAAGGGAGCCATAAACTCTGGAAAAGATTCCAGTATAAATAAGAAAATAGGTGCTTCTATTCTGTTTAGAAAAGAGTCCATCTAATCAATTGTGATGGCATAATTGACCAAATATGTAGAAAAAGTAAAGCTGAGTCCATAAGTTGCAGTACAAGAACAAATAAACTCTATATGCATTACAGTTGCTGATTACTGGGATATCATCAATTCAGGTCTCACACCCATGGAAAATGAATGATGTATTTCCTAATTATTGCAAACATCTTTCTTCCTAATTTCCATACTTTGAAGACAATATGGTTTAACTGTGTCCCCACCCAAATCTCATCTTGAATTGTAATCCCCAGTTTCTAGGAAAGACCCATTATTCAGTGGGAGTTACTGAATAATGGGGTTGGTTTCTCTCATGCTGTTCTCATGATAGTGAATGAGTTCTTATGAGATCTGATGGTTTTATAAGCATATGGCATTTCCCCTGCTGGCACTCATTCTCTCTCTTGCCACCCTGTGAAGAGTTGCCTTCTGCCATGATTGTAAGTTTCCTGGGGACTCCCTACAGCTGCAGAACTGTGCGTCAGTTAAACTTCTTTTAAAATAAATTACCTAGTCTCAAATATTTCTTCATAACAGCATGAGAATGGACTAATACAGTAAATTGGTACCAGGAGTGAGGTGGGCATGCTGCTGTAAAGATAACCAAAAGTCCTGTAAATTGACTTTGGAACTGAGTTTCAGGCAGATGTTGGAACAATTTGGAGGAATCAGAAGACAGAAAAATGTGCAAAAGTTTGGAACTTCCTAGAGACTTGAAGGGCTCCGAAGATAGAAGATGTGGGGAAGGTTTCAAACTTCCTAGGGACTTGTTGAAGGGCTTTGAACAAAATGCTTAGAATAATATGGACAATGAATTCCAGGCTGAGATGGTCTCAAATGGAGATGAGGAACTTGGGAACCGGAATAGAAGTGATTTTGCTATGTTTCAGCAAAGAGACTAGTGGCATATTGCAACTGTCCTAGAGATCTGTGGAACTGTAAACTTGAGAAAGATGATTTATGGTATCTGGTGGAAGAAATTTCTAAGTGGCAAAATGTTCAAGAGGAAGCAGAGCATAAAAATTTGGAAAATTTGCAGCCTGATGATGTGATAGAAAAGAAAAATCTCATTTTCTGGGGAGAAATGCAAGCCAGTTACAGAAATTTGCATAAGTAATGAGGAGTCCAATGTTATTCACCAAGATAATGGGGAAAACATCTCCAGGACATTTCAGAGACCTTCACTGCAGCCCCTCACATCACAGGCCCAGAGGCCTGTGGTTTCATGGACTGGGCCAGGACCCCCTGCTCTGTGAAGCCTTGGGGCATGATGCCCTGTATCCCAGCTGCTTCAGCACTAGCTGTAGCTAAAAGGAGTCAATGTACAGCTTGGGCCATTGTTTCAGAGGATGCTAGCTCCAAGCCTTGGTGGCTTCCATGTGGTGTTGAGCCTATGGGTAGACAGAAGTCAAGAACTCAGGTTTGGGAACCTCCCCCTAAATTTCAGAGGATGCATAGAAACGCCTGGAGGTTCAGATAGAAGTTTGCTGCAGGGGTGGGGACTTCATGGAGAACCGCTGCTAGGGAAGTGAAGAAGAGAAATGTGGGGTTGGTGCCCCCACACAGAGTCCCCTCTGGGGCACTTCCTAGTGGAGCTGTGAGAAAAGAGTCACCATTCTCCAGACCCCAAAATGGTAGATCCACCAACAGCTTGCACCGTGTGCCTGGAGAAACCTCAGACACTCAATGTCAGTCTGTGAAAGCAGCCAGCAACCTTGCAGAGCCACAGGGGCAGAGATGCCCAAGACCACGGGAACGTAACTGTTGCATCAGCATGACCTGGATGTGAGATATGGAATCAAAAGAGATCATTTTGGAGCTTTAAGATTTAACTGCCCCACTGGATTTCAGACTTGCGTGGGGCCTGCAGCCCCTTCATTTGGGAAATTTGTCTCATTTGAAATGGCTGTATTTACCCAATGCAGGTACCCCCATTTATCTAGGAAGTAACTAACTTGCTCTTGATTTTACAGGCTTGTAGGCAAAAGGGACTTGCCTTGTGTCAGATGAGACTTTGGACTGTGTACTTCTGGGTTAATGCTGAAATGAGTTAAGACTTACGATGACTGTTGAGAAGGCATGATTGGTTTTGAAATTCGAGAACATGAGATTTTGGAGGTGCCAGGGGCAGAATGATGTGGTTTGGTTGTGTCCCAACCCAAATCTCCTCTTGAATTGTAATCGCCATGTGTCATTGGAGGGACCTGGTGGGAGGTAATTGAATTATGGGAGTGGTTTCCCTAGTGCTGTTCTCATGATAGTGAGTGAGTTCTCATGAGACGTGATGGTTTTATAAGCATCCAACATTTCCCCTGCAGGCCCTCAATCTCTCTCACACCACTCTCTGAAGAGGTGCCTTCTGCCATAGTTGTAAGTTTCCTGAGGCCTCCTCAGCCATGCTAAACTGTGAGTCAATTAAGTCTCTTTCCTTTCTAAATCACCCAGTCACAAGTTTGTCTTCATAGCAGCATGAGAATGGACTAATACAGATGGACTGATCACAAATATGTTTGCTGTGTCCCTAAAATGATCTGAGGAGGATTTTTCTTGCCTTTAGTGACTCCCTGCTATTTGAGGAGCTTAGTTTCATTTCCAAGTACTAGAGACCAGGGTCTTTCTCACAGACTTTCATCTGCATACTCCAGGTTTTAAACATAAACTTGTATCTGCATCTCTGTTTCCTTTATGACTCTTTAGACCCCAGGTCTTCTTGAATTTTATGATTTCAAATTTCTTCTTTGTTTCCTGAGCCGGGGTGTTTTCTTAGTTATACGTTTGACTTTATGTTAAAACGTGTTCACAGGGGCTGGGTGCGGTAGCTCATGCCTGTAATCCTAGCACTTTGGGAGGCCAAGGCAGGCGGATCACGAGGCCAAGAGGTCAAGACTATGCTGACCAACATGGTGAAACCCTGTCTCTACTAAAAATACAAAAAAATTAGCTGTGCATGGTGGCGTGCACCTGTAGTCCCAGCTACTCTGCAGGCTGAGGCAGGAGAATCATTTGAACCTGGGAGGCGGAGGTTGCAGTGAGCCGCAATCGCACCACTGCACTCCACTCCAGAGCACTCCAGAATGGTGACAGAGCGAGACTGCATCTCAAAAAAAATGTGTGCAAGGATATGTGTCTGTGTCTGAAGCAAGTGGGAGTATCCTGCACCATTGATACAAAATCAAATGTGTGTTAAACAGTTTTCTATATGGTTTCTATAATTTCTGTCATTTGAAACAGGAAATGAGGGGTTGCAGTTATGTTCTAAGACTGTCAAAGTATTGTTAGTTTTAAAATTTATTTTGTAGAGGTAGTAACTGTTAATTGTGTTAAAAGATGACTTAAAACTTAAAATGGAAAACATATCCGTTGATTATTTCTGAGAATTATAAAAATACTATCCTTAGCTTAGGCTATTTTTGTGAGAAAACAACTCACTCACCTCAGCTCATGGTAGTCTTGTATTTCTGGAAACAGTAGTTGAAAATTGCTGCATATCAATTTATACTTTATATATATATGTGTGTGTGTATATATATTGTTAAAAGAAATATATGTATGTGTGTATGTATGTGTGTATATATGTATACATATATGTGTGTATATATATACATACACACACACACACACACGTATATTTCTTTATAACAATCTGTTGAAGTCAGTATTGTTCCTTCAGGTTGTACTGTAATAGAAAGTGGCCAAAAAGAAATGGCTTATCACAGATTGTCTTCCCCAAAGCAGTAAAGCAATCAATCACTCAGACTTGGGAGGATGCTTCTATGATCTTTTCACTAGTACTTACTACTTTATTACACTTTAGGCTTCTTTCTTTCTTCCTTTCTTTTTCTGTCTTCCTTCCTTTTTTGTTTCCTTCCTTTGTTTATATTTTCTTTCTTTTATTTAAAAACAAATCTTAATTTGGGTAACTCTCCTTTTAAGGAAGTTGAATAACTTTCTAAAACAAACAGAACACGAGTGGTAGATTACTAGGCTGACTATAAATTAAAATCAAGCTTTACTTCCCTGAGACCCAACAGAGTATTAATGAGTACAAAGTAGGTTCGTTCAATAGAACATTGCAAAGGGACCATATTTTCACTCCTGCTCAGTCTCTATATATATAAAACACAAAAATATTATGTACCAGTAAGAATGGCCTTAGTCTATTTATATTCCGTTTAATAAGCACCCTTTCAGCATTGTACAGACGAAGGCTATATCTTTCTTCTTGATTTCTGCTCTTCAAACAGGGCATGTTTTAATTTTTAAGAAGGAGAAAATGCCTGTTCAGATGAAAACTAATCACTACACAACATTTTCAAGAAAGAAAGCAACAGCAGATGCTTAAAAGACTAAACAACGTTCCTTTCTGAATAAATATCTCTGATTATTCTTTTCTGTGGTTGACTAACTGTATAAAACATGATCAGGTCTAGTGCTCTATTGATGTATCACAGTCTTAGGCAGAGTTAACGGTATACTTAGGTTGGGCCTGCCTTTCTTTCTTCTCTCATTTTCTAAGCTGCAGTGTGGCACAGCCCTTAGTCGATACAGAAACTCCCTCCTGAGCAAGCATTAAATTGAACAGATGAATGGCAGCATTTTAAAGGAGATCTGATAACCCAGACATGCTTGCGGCTTTTAAACAGGCCACATCAGATAAAAAGAACTACTGGACACTTGAGAGCTAACATATTCTTCTAAAAAAGAAAAGATCTTGAGAAATCAATTGGGCCATAGAGAATATTCTCCAAAAGATCAAATAGGGCAAAAGAATGTTTCTATTTCTCTAGAGCAGCATACAATATTTAGAGAAAATGCTCTTTCAAATAGTCAAATGAATTTATTCATACAGAATTTTATATAAAAGAGTTGAGCCTAATACTTCTGAGAATGACTTTAAAATCTCCCACATTTTGTCAACAATCTTAGACTTTAATCCTAAAAAAAATCTTGAAAATGTTTTCCATCATCATAGCTGCCCAAAGGAAAAATACAGTCTTCAAACAGTAAGTTCATAAATCATTTAGTTTTTCTATACTTAAAGAAACAGAATTTCCTGAAAGCCTTCTGTGTATCGGTTTGTATGTTTGTGTGTATGGGTGCACACATATGTGTGTGTGTGCATGCATGTGCATGTGTGTGTGTGTGGGACAGAGGGACAGAGAGAGAGAGAAATTTAGCAGAATACTGTATATACAAAGTTTAACATAATGATAACCTAATTTCAGAAGAAAAATTAAAAAAATCTTTCTAATGATACTGATCTTTGATACCTAGCACTTTATGTAAAAATCCACTCCAAATTGGAAACATATTTGTCATTTTCTAAAGGAATTATGCCTACCAATCAATGGACTACATCTGGTTATTAACTTAAGTCATTTGTGCTATTCCTTTCATCATTACAGACCTACATTGATTTTACTAACCAACTGAATGGAATAAGCCTTTAAAAAATAAAAACGAGAACAGAAGAAAAGAAGGAAGGAAGGAAGAAAGAAACTAAGAAAGAAAGGAAGAAAACCTAACCTGAGAAATAAGCAACATGTACCCTCAGACGTTTGGCTCATTGCCGAGCTAAACAAACCTTCACAATTTGCAGAAAGTAAACTTAAATATCGTTGTTGTCAACTTAAAATCAATGAGTTGGGTGAAAACAATCAAGTACCAAAGTCACAAGTGTACAAGGACTGTCATGTTAGTGCCATGAGACATGGCCTCATTTGGTGCAACTCTGTGTATTTTTTAAAGCAGCTGTAGGCAAGCACATACTTCATGACATTAAATCAACCACATAAGAAAACTGAAATAAGTAATTACTCTAGGGAAGTGAACAATTAACAACTGAGCACACATATGGATTTCTTTGAATGTAAGTCAGTAAGACTTTATGTTTCCAGAGAAGAATTATCTCCCAATTATTTTTCTCCCCAACATAAGAACAGTAGGGTGGGAAGAGTCAATAATACATGCTCAATAAACATGATTTGAATGAATAAACTGGTATTTGTTAAAGAACTACGTAAAAAAGACAGTAATAATAGAGACAATTTTCTCATACTCCTTTAACTATTTTTAACTATTTTGTCTTCCCCCATGTGCTTGCTAATAGTTTCTCTCATGTCTTAGTCCAGTCAGGTTGCTATAACAAATTACCATAGATTGGGTGGCATATAAACAATAAGAGTGTATTTCTCATAGTTCTGGAAGCTGGAGGTCTCAGATCAGAGTGCCATTATGGTTTAATTCTAAGAAAGCCTCTCTTCTGAGTTGCAGATGGAAACTTCTGTTGTGCCCTCTCATGGTGACCGGGGCAAGGCAGCTCTATGGGTGTCTTTCATAAGGACACTAAAATCCTGCTCAAAAAGGCTCTATTCTTATGACCTATCACTCACCAAAGGGCCCACCTCCTACTAGCATCACCTTCAGGGTTAAGACTTTAACGTATGAATTTTGTAGGAACATAAACATTCAGTCCATTGTACCCGGCATCCATCCTTCCTAGTACTCTGTGAACCTCTTCCTTTTTTGCTTTCTTCATCCTTGTGTCTCTGGTCTGCTGTTAGTAAAAGACTGTCTATACCACTTAAGTTTCCTTAACCACCGATTCAGTATGTCACATTATACCAACTCCCCGCTATAAACTACATAATACAGAGAATTCTGAAACCCAATTACCAACTCAAAGATGTATTATGGAATTCTGCCAATCTTTCTTCTTGTTGATTTTCTGGTGGGTTATTTACCTGGAATTGATTTTTCATCTAGATAAATCACCCATATTTGGTATTGTAACTCTCGGACTAAATTATTGCCTCTTTAATACATTGTATGTTGGGCTTAACTTCTGGACTATATTTCTTAGGTTAAGAGACTGGGATTTATCCCATAACCATTAAGAAGAGGAGTCAATTCTTGCCTCCTCTGCGGTCACTTAAGCTGACCTAACATCTCCCAGCCAGAAGGAGACCTGTAATCCAGATTTTAGTTATTATAAATAAATTGGTATCATAATTTTGTTCAGAAGTAAAAGATCATCATTTGTCTTCCATAAAAAGATGAGCAAAACTGAGGAAATGTTGATTGAAAGTATTCACTGAAAAGTATATAAAAAGCAAGAGTTAAGACATACTTGATATGGTCAATATTTTATTTGTACTTTGCTTAAAAACAAAGATGAATTGAATGGAAAGAAACAAAAGATTGTAGATAATGATTATAGTTTAAATATGATGCTAATTAATGATGTTATTACTTTTCATTTCCTTTTGATGAAGATTATCCCAAAATTATTTTAACAATCAGCAAGATGCATGGTGAGTTATTATTCAAATGATTTCTCAGGTAAAAAGGAAAACCAGAGGGAGAAGGTAAAGCTCAGAGAGAAAAAATCTATTGAGCGGTGGAAAATATTAGGTACATCAAAATCATCTCTGGTGTATTGATCTGATTCGTTTCTTCTACGCTGACAGAGAGAACATTCAATACTCAGAATTATCCATCTATCATTTTGACATTGCCCTTTGGAGAGTAATTATCAGTACGAATTTATTTAATTTTTTTAGTCCATCAGGAGGTTTCAGAACTCACATATGCTGTTGAATGTCTGTGTATTTTAATTTTATACCTTGAATGTATTCTATTTACATTTTAGGCAATATAATATGACTAGTGTAATATTACATGAAATTATATTTTCAAAATGGAAATTATTTTTCAAGGTTTTCTTTAAAGAAGCTCTCAAAAGAATTTTCAGTTTTAAAGAAAATCAATATTTTTCCTTTTTTCTGAGACAGTATGTGTATAGCTATCACTTGTAAGGAATAAAACCACAGAAATTAATAGGACATGTGCCTGAAAAGAAATATTTGGAAGATCTAGGGCAGTGCCATCAAATACACATAAAATATTATCCACATATGGAAGTTTAAGTCATCTAGCAGTCACATTAAAAATAAAAATAACCTGGTAAAATTAATTTTATAATTGTGGTATCATTTATACACCTATAAAAATTGTATTTGGTCTTTTCTTCTGGTTTCTGGTACAGCACTCCTCTGGAAGCTGAGTCTCCAGAAAGACCAACCCTTTGTTAGAAGTTTGGAACTTTCAGCTGCACCCCCTCAACCTCAGAGAAGGGAGAAAGGCTGGACTAGGTTCAAGCACCAGTGGCCAATGATTTAATCAATCGTATCTACATAGTGGAAGCTCATAAAAATCCCTAAATGATGGGGATTGGAGAGTTTCCACGTGGGTGAACACACTGAGGTCCTGGGAAGGCAGCATGCTCAAATAGGGCATGGAAGCTTGGCACATCTTCACCTCCCACTACCTTGCCCTAGGCATTTCTTCCATTTGGCTGTTCCTGAGTTGTATCCCTTATAATAAACCATTAATAGTAAGTAAAATCATTTCCTGAGTTCTGTGAGTCATTCTAGCAAATTATCAAACATGAAGGGTTGGGAGGAGGTTGTGGGAATCCCTGATTTCTAGTAAAGCTAGAGAGAAATGTGGGTAACCTGGAGACCAATATTTGCCATTGAAGTCTTGACACTGACTCTTGATAGACCTCCAGGTAACCCACAATTCTCTCTAAATTTGCTACAAATTGGGCTGTGAAATCAAGCCCTAACCGCACGGAGGCGGCTTTCATTCTGGGTAGGTAGTGTCAGAGTTAAATTGAATTGTAGGGCACCCAGTTGGGGTACCATCATTTTTCTTCTGAATGCCGAGTCTTTCTATTGCTTCTCTGTGGAGATCAATCCATTCTAGTTTGGCATGAAAAGCCTATCGAATCTCTATGTAAACTAAAGCACAGGGCAGGTCTAGGTTTTGAAAAGAGATGGAAACCTTTTTGAATTATTTAATGCTTATGTTCAACCCCACTAAACAAAACAAAATACATAGCATGTGTTACACAACTCAAATGTGTAATACCCACATTTCTAGATATTCACTCTTGAATTTTCAGAATGTCAGCAGGACACTGCCCACGCCTGACCATCCTCAAATATTTTGTAACTCTGGTTAGTGCATCAGTATTAGTGAATGTAAGGGGTCAGTGACAAACTGGAAAAGGGATAAAATAAGGGGGAGATTCAATATCAGTTAAGTACATCTAAGAAGTGTTATGTCAAAATCAACATTGAGAAGGCCATTCTGAATTGGATTGTGTTCACAGTTTCATAATTACATAATTTACTTGTCAAATATTCATGAAGTCCTGTGATTCGTTTTAAAGACAGATACCCTGTAAAGCATGACACATTAGACTTTAGATATCAGTCACTTAGCAGTTATTTTACCCCAGGGAATTATTTAATTTGCCTAGTCTTTAGAGAATAATAGAATAATACCTCTCTTATATGACTGCTTTCAATTAGTCTCACATAAACACACAATACGAAAATACTTTGAACACTGCATGACACCTGCTAATGATTTATTACCTGACAACAACACAATTCTGACCTAGTGAATATGAAGATGGCTCTATTATCAAACCAAAGCCTCTCTTTGCTTAATATGATTTTAATACATATATTTATAGGAAAAATTTAGCTAATGATAAATGTTCTTAACAATTCTTCTGATAGTTCGTGATAAAGTAATTATGAAGATTAAATCAAACTTATTCTTCATTTAATATGAAACATTTTCTTAAATAATTACTCAAACACTCTGTCTAGTATTTGGGATGTTTTCTGTTTCTTCATGTTGCCAAATGAGATAAACAAGGAAAATAGGATAGACTAATCATTACTAGAAATAATTTGAAAGACTGTTTGACTTTATCTTGACATTAATATGGTATAGACACAAATTTGAATTAGTTTGACAGTGCACATAAATAAATCCTGTAATGTGTAATTTCTGGATCATAGTGTAATCCAATTCTCAATTTAATTTTTACCTAATGCTATGCTAGTAGGTATTAAAATGGGCATTTTCATAACTTTTTATTTACAGGGAAGAGTAAAGGTTAAATTATATTGGTAATATTCACATACTATAGAGAAAGAGAGCTAGCATCTATGTTCTATGTAAAATTCCAGCTCCTTTCAGTTGCAATTTTTTTTGGGTTTCAATGAAATTATATATTCACCAACATAAACATATTTTAAAATTTACTATTTTCAATTCGTTACTGCTTGTGAATGTGTGCAAAAATTAAAGTCTTTATAATCACTAGACTGGGATTTTTATGTCAGCAATTTTCTTTAAATTAGTATAAGGCACAGTCATGTGGGTGAAATGTGTTAAATGTGAGTCAGGTATTTTCCAAGGCAAAGTCCTTGTTTAACTGTTTTACTTAATAAATAAGTGAATAGTGCCGCAATAAACATACGTGTACATGTGTCTTTGTAGTAGAATAATTTATAATCCTTTGGGTATATACCCAGTAGTGGGATGGCTGGGTCATATGGTACATCTAGTTCTAGATCCTTGAGGAATTGCCATACTGTTTTCCATAATGGTTGAACTAGTTTACAATCCCACCAACAGTGTAAAAGTGTTCCTATTTCTCCACATCCTCTCCAACACCTGTTGTTTCCTGACTTCTTAATGATTGCCATTCTAACTGGTGTGAGATGGTATCTCATTGTGGTTTTGATTTGCATTTCTCTGATGGTT
>NW_016819344.1:735001-773574 GCF_001698545.2 Rhinopithecus bieti | reverse complement strand
AAAAAAAAATACATAAGTGAGAAAGGCAACTTTTAAACTGCCTTTGCAAAAATTACAACAGTAAGAAAATTATGACGGTGAAAGAGATCAGACCTAACCAACTCCATCATTTCTTTAACCTTCAAACTGCCCTTAGTTGTTCCTGAACATGGACCAAGTAAAGTTTGGGAGAAATTTAGTTTACAGTTTAAGAGATAATAGCTCATCCAAAAACTAAAGCACTTTTGTAAAACCAATGAAAAGAAACCAGATTGGGAGAGTGAGAGGGGCCTAAATTCTGCTAAGTTGTAGGCGTAGTTAAGTAATTACCAGCCATTATTCCAGAGGTCACAAGATTTGCAACTTCCCCAATTACTCCTGTAACTAACATTCCTATTGCAGAACCTAAAATTGGCCTTTTGAAATGTCTTTTGGGCTTTTGCATTTCTGAAGACCGATGGCCCCACCCAGACCAACGACTCCTTTGTGGCCCCCACCCAGAAGCAGATTCAGCACACTACAACTATTTTCCACAACCCCACTGTTGCATCCCTAACCAATCAGCACCCATTACGTAGGCTCCTGCCCACCAAACTATCCTTGAAAAACCCTAGCCTCCAATTTTTTTGGGAGGTGGATTTGAGTAGTAATGAAACTCTAGTGTCTAGTTTAGCTGGCTGTACTTATATTAATATAACTCTTTCTCTGTTGCAATTCTCCATCTTGAAAAATTGGCTCTGTCTAGGCAGTGGGCAAAAAGAATCCATTAGGTGGTTATACTTTTAGCTCATTAAGAGTACAAATCCACTCTGAATCTGTACTCAGTAAGATATCCTGCATCAGGTCCTCCGAATGGGAGGACTACAGTGTCTCCTGCTCAGTGCAGTGATGCTTTTCTTTAAGTGCATATAGAAATGTTCATATTTTGCCCGAGTGAGCAGCAGACAGTTAAACACATTGCCATCTTGTGTTGACAATGCATACTTCAATGTGGTATTAGAGACACATTTCCTTATAATTCTGGGTTTAGATTATTCAGTTTTGCTTAGTGCCTCTGTTTTCTTGTGGGTATAACAATAACACTGGTGCCAATATTTCTTGTGGGTATAACAAGGCTGGTGCAAACATTAAATGAACAAATAGATGCCTAGCAAATGGAATTATGACAGGCACATTGTAAGGATTCTATAGTTGCTTTTATTATTATCAATGTTATTATTAGTAATCTATCCATGAAAATTATCCAGCTTATTATTATTATCAGAAAGGAAATGTTGAAAGACAACAAAGTTAAATGCAAACTGCATAAAATGACTTTATAATATTAAGAGATACAAACTTGTATTTGAATATATTAGCCAAAACAATGGAATTATAAATACGTATTTTCCATTTTTTTGAACAAACAATAATTTATATGAAAAATGTGTAGTTAAAAAAGCCAGTGTGGTTCGTAATTGCTGATGTGCAAATTCCTTGATTTAAAGCAAAAATCCACTTTAATATGGCAGCATATATTACCATATTCTTATCTGAAAAATGTTATTTCAACTCCTCCAAAGATATAGTGACAGAAAATGTTATTTTAATTTATTTGCCATATGCAATCCTGTTTCCTCTCCTTAAATTAAGAAAAATGCATACAGTGCTTCCATCAAGTAGCTCCTATTGGGATGAAAACTCTTAAAACTCAGTAAGGAGCACTCTGTTTTCAGTAACTCCTGTTAAAACACAACCCCAGGTTATGGCTAGCTGGAAGTGAAAATTCTGACTTTTTTTCTGGATAGAAATGTGGAATTACAAAAATGTCACCTCTGCACAAGGTACATATCCAGCTAACCTAACACAGCCAGATAATCACAACTCTACTGGAGTACTGTGTAGATCTTGCAGTGTGGGGAACAAAGTCTATGCTTGCTAGTAGGAAGATCACCAGAAGAGTGAAGAGTCAAGAGGCTGATTTGCTCAGACTGAATTTCTTCCTAGTAATCTGGGAAGTCATGTGTCATCCCATAGGGAAGAATGACAAGTAACAGAAAAATGGGAAGGATATGGCTCTTTGGAGGGCTCTGGGCAGAAAACGTGAAGCAGAGAAAAATTACACATTCAGATAGAAAACAAATGTATTGAACAACAATCAAATAGCTTATTAAACTAGGTACCATTTTTGCTTAGGTCTCTTGATTTATGTTTTGTGAAATTGTACATAATTTATTCTTTCTTTCAATAGATATTTTAAAGTATGAAATAATTAGCACTGCTAGTCATTAATTTTTACCCTGAAACACAATCTTGCCTCAAATTTTCAGAACATTATTTTTTATTTAGCATATCACTTCATAAATAGCCACAACCCTCAAAGATGTAAATTAAGGGCAGCAAGATTTAAAATCAATAATTCCTTTAAGCCTTTACAATATTTTCTAAAGCAGTGCCAGGAAATAAGACATACTGGCTTTCACTTTCAGTAACCTGAAAATAATAGCATAAATTATGTAAGTAACCTCTTATTTAACAGTGTTGTATCATATTTTTTTTACTCTACGTTCCTCATTTAGTATGACAAAGCTCTACTTTCTAGATCAGTGGTTCTCAAAGACAATGATTTTCTCCCAGGAAGATTTCTTAGGAGGCATTTGGCATTGTCTGGAGAGAGTCTGGGTTGTGATAAACCAAGGAAGATACCACTACTGGCAACTAGTGAGCCGAGATCATAGATGCTGCTGAACATCCTGAAATTCAAGTGGCAGCCTTTGTCAGTTGTGCTGAGGTTCAGAATCTTTGTTTTAGATGCATGTTATTTGACTTAAGATTTGTATTAATATCAAAGGGACGATTTTGGGGCTTGAAGATGGGTGACTAGAGAGACCCGACTATTACCTTCTCCACAAAGAAGGACCAAAACAGCAAATAATCACACGTTGAATAGAGTGTCTGAGACAGAACAGTGGAAGTGAGCAGAGAAGCCACAGGAAACCTCTGAGATACACACAGAAGAAGAGAGAAGCAAAGAAGTTCACTGGTCAGGCTTGGCTGGGAGCCTCAGGAGAGAAAAACTTCCCAGTGTAGGAAAAAGGTAAATGAGAGATCACCTGCAGTCCTCATTTCCACCACGAACGTCTTCCATCTGCATGCGGAGACGCCCCTTGGCCCTTGCAGGCCCTGAGACCAGTATAGGAAGCTGTATGGAGTCCATATGATGGCACTGTTCCAAAGTGGGAGTTCATGCTGGATCCTATCAACCCCCTTGCCACCCCACGCAAGACTCAAGCAGCTGCAGCAGGGTACCATTTTGAGAGCTCATCAGCTACCAGACTATATCTTTCCCTGGGACCCAATCGCCACTTTTTCCACTTCCCTGGAGACCCCTGCTGACATGTCCCTAGATCCACCCAGAGGTCTGCAGTATCAGGACACAGAATGAACCCGTCGCTGTGGCCAGGTCCCCAGCACTCTAGCCTTTGCAGTGTCCTACAGCCTGGGGAAAGTGCATGCATCACACCAGGGAGTCTGCCCGTGGGACAAGACAAAGGGAGCCAAAGCACGTGATGCCCAGAGTCTGAGAGATCCTGCCCAGAGCCACTGTCACAGACACTAACTTCCCACTCCAAGCAGCAGGACCACTCCTCATCTGCATGTGTCTTCAGGGGGCACAGAGGCCAACCTGCCCAGAAACCATCTTGGGGTTTGAGAATATTCCAATCATGCCTAATGACACTAGCACTGTGCATGCCATTTGGGGGCCTGAGGACGACACTCAACCTACCACCAATGGCACCCCTGCATGCTGTCTGGGGATGTGAAAATTCAACTACCCTGGCCTGTGCCAGCTCAGTGCCAGTGCTGCTGAAGAGGGTGTCCCTTCACCAGTGTATATTTTTGGGGTCTTTATCAAAAAATCAGTTGGCTGTAAATATTTGGATTTATTTCTGGGTTTTGTATTCTGTACCATTGGTCTTGTTGTTTGCTGCCAGTGCCAGCTCACACAATCAGGAGACCGGAGGACTGGCCTGCCCCACCCTCAACCTCCTGCAGCAGTGCACACGAATACCACCTGGGGGCCTGAAAACAGTTCTGCCCTGCCCATTGCCATCTCCATTAGCATCCAAACATGCCGTCTAGGAGCCAAAAAACAATCTTCACAAAGTTAAATAAATTAAAATCATATCAAACATCTTCCCAGAGCATAATAGAGTAAAATTAGACATCAATAACAAGTAGAACTTTGGAAACTGTACAAATGCATGGAAATTAAGCAACATGCTCCTGAGTGACCATTGGTTCAATAAAGAAATTAAAAATAAATTCAGAAAAATTTGAAACAAATGAAAATAGAAACACAAATACCAAAACCTAGGGGGTAGAGCAAAGGCAGTGATAAGAATGAAGTTTGTAGCTATAAATATCTACCTCACAAAGAATAGAAATATTTCAAATAAACAACCTGATTATTTGCCACCTCAAGAAGCTAGAAAAACAAAGTAAATAATCAAACTCAAAATTATTAATTTTTTAAATTTAATTTTTTATTTAATTTAGTTATTTTTTAGAGACTGGGTCTCCCTCTGTTGTTGAGGCTGACCCTCAAGTGATCCTCCTGCTTTGGCCCCCAAAAGCACTGTGATTATAGGTGACAGCCACTGCACCCAACCCAAACTCAAAATTAGTAGAAGAAAATAAATCATAAAAATTAGAGCAGAACTGAATAAAATAGAGACTAAAAAAGTTACAAAGTATCCATGAAACAAAAGTGTTTTTTTTAAAAAAAAGATAAACAGGATCAATAAACTGATAGCTTGACTAACCAAGAAAAGAGAGAGAAGTCATAAAAAAGTAAAATTAGAAATTAAAAGGAGACATTAAACTGATATCACAAAATAAAAAATATCATTAAAACTGTTATGAAGCACTATATGCTAACAAATTGGAAAATCTAAAGAAAATGGATAAATTCCTAGACACACACAACCCACCAGGATTGCATAAAGAAATTAAAAATTTGAACAGATCAATAAGAAGTAACAAAATTGAAGCAGTAATAAAAAATCTCCCATCAAAGAAAAGCCCAGAACCTGATGGCTTAACTGCTGAATTTTATCAAATGTATAAAGAAGAACTAAAATGAATTTCTCTCAAACTATTCAAAAAACATTTAAGATGAGCCCTCTATGAGGCCAGCATTGCCCTGATACCAAATCCAGGAAAGGCATAAGAAAAATAGAAAACCACAGACCAATACTCCTGAATAACGTAGATGCAAAATTCCTCAACAAAATACCAGTAAAACAAATCAAACAACATGGCAAAATATACCATAATCTAGTGGGATTTATCAAAGGGACAAAAGTATGGTTCCACATATGTAAATCTATAAATGTAATACATCACACGAAGAGAATAAAGGACAAAAAATTGTAATATCACCTCAATAAATACATAAAAACACCTAATAAAATTCTGAATCTCATGATAAAATCTCTCAAGAAATTAGGCATAGAAGGAACATATCTCAACATAGTAAAGATAATGTATTCCTGACCCATAGCTAACATCATATTGGATGGGGAAAAGCTGAAATCTTTTCCCCTAAGAGCTAGAGAAAGATAAGAATGCCCACTTTCACCGCTGTTATTCAACATAGTACTAGAAGCTCTGGCCAGAAAAGGCAGGCAAGGGGAAGAAATAAAAGGAATTCAAACTGGAAAAAAGAAGTCAAAATATATCTCTTTGCAGATAAAATGATCTTATATATTTAAAAACAAACAAAACACTAAGACTCCACCAAAAAAAAAAAAAAATAGAACTAATAAATGAATTCAGTAAAGTTGCAGGATATAAATTCAATATATAAAATCACTAACATTTCCACACACCAATAGCAAATTAGATGAAAAAGAAATTTAAAAGACAATCCCTTTTATAAAAGCTAGAAAAAAAAAACCTAGAAATAAATTTAACCTAGAAGTCAAAAGACCCCGGCAAGGAAAAGTACAAAACACTGATGAAAGAAATTGAAGAGGATACGGACAAATAGCAAAAATCTTATGCTCATGGAATGGTAGCATTAATATTGCTAAAATGTCTATACTACCCAAGGTGATCTATGGATTCAATGCAATCCCGATCAAAATAACAATGGCATTCTTTACAGAACTGGAAACAAAAATCCTAAAATTTGTATGACACTATAAAAGACCTAAATAACCAAAGCAATCTGAACAAAAGAACCGAACTGGGGGCATTACATTACTTGACTTCAAAATATACTCCAAGCTGTAGTAACCAAAACATCAAGGTACTATCATAAAAACAAACAACAAGACGAATGGTACAGAATACAAAACCCAGAAATAAATCCAAATATTTACAGCCAACTGATTTTTTGATAAAGACCCCAAAAGTATACACTGGTGAAGGGACACCCTCTTCAATAATGGTTCTAGGAAACCTGAATATTATGCAAAAGGAATGAAACTATATTCCCATCTCTTGCTGTATAAGAAATTAACTCAAAATGAATTAAATACTTCAGTATAACACCTGAAACTATAAAAATACCAGAAGAAACCTAGGCAATACTCTCTTGGACATTGATCTAGGCAAAGAGAATTTATGACAAACACCTCATAAGCGCAGGCAACAAAAGCAAACATAGATAAAACGCGACTATTAAATTAAAAAGCTCTGTTTAGCAAAGGAAGCAGTCAACAGAGTGGAGACAATCTGCACAATGGGAGAAAATATTTGCAAACTAATCATCCAAGAAGGGACTAATATCCAGAATACATCAGGAACCCAAACAACTGAACTGCAAAATAATAATAGAATCCCCTTAAAAAGTGAAAAAGGAACATTTCTCAAAATAAGACCAGTATAAACAGCCAATAGGTACATGAAAACATGTTCAACATTACTAATGATCAAGAAAATGCAGATCAAAACTACAATAACCTATCACCTCATCCCAGTTAGAATGACTACTTTTAAAAACACAAAAAATAGCAAACGCTGGCAAGGATGCAGAGAACAGGGAACTCTTATAGACTATTGGTGGAATGTAAATTAGTATAGCTATTATGAAATACAGTGTGGAGGGTTCTCAAAAACTGAAAATAGAATTACAATATAATCCAGCAATTTCAATATTATGTATTTATCCAAAGGAATATAAATCAATGTATCAAAGTAATACCTGCACCCCAATGTTTTATGGAGCACTACTCAAAATAACAAAGATAAGAAACAACCTAAGTATCCATCAATGAACAAATAAATTAAAAAGTCATAACTTTATAGTATAGCATAAAACATAGTATATATAACATTTATAGAATGCTCTCTCTCTGTGCATGTATACAGTTGAATAGCATTTAGCTATAAAGAAGAATAGAATCCTGTCATTTGCAGTAACATGGATAGAACTGGAGGTCATTATGTATAAAGTAAAATAAGCCAGGCTCAGAGAGAGATCACACATTCTGGCTCATATGTGGGAGCTAAAGAAGTCTCTCTTGTGGAGGTAAAGATTAGAATGATAGTCACAAGTGTGTAGAGAGTGGGGAAGTGGAAGAAGCAAGGTTGGCTAATGGGTACAAACACACAAATTGATAGCACAGAAGGCTGATTATCTATAATTGTTATCTATAACAACAAGGTAATTTTGGAATATACTAATTTTTTTCACTATTTAAAACATAAAATATGTCTGCGGATCTAAGAAAAGTTGTCTAAGATTCATACAATTTAATAGCATCCGGATACTTAACCAGGTACACTTAGGAATTTATGTTGAATTGTACAATATTTTGAGAAAAAATTGTTATTTGCTAAATAGGGGGAGAATAACTTTCTAGAATGTAAGATCAGTAAGTGCAAGGATTATTTTCTATTTTGGTCAATGTTATGTCTTCAGGGCCTAGCATATATAGACAATAAATAACTGTCAGATGAATAAGTAAATCCTAAAATTCCAAACCAATTCAATTTAGTGATATATGTTTTTAGGCTTTTATTGCAACTAGCTTTTGCCTCTTGCAAATATCTGAGATATCTCCTATAATGGGTAAATACTTACAAGTTTAAAATGTTTTTATATACATAGGGAATTAAGACTTTTTGCTTAAATAATTCTCATATCCTTTTAATGAGTCAGAAGTTTGTATCCCTAATTGACAGTAGAAGATTATGGATAAGGCAGGCTCTGTATGGTGCTCACCTAATAGTCATTCTCCTCTTCCTTAGAGCAACCTCATTTGGATGGAGCAGCAAAGTGCCAACCAGAAAACATGGAATCTCAGCCTCTCTTACAGTGTGTGGTGGCACCTGACAAAAAGGTTCTTGCCTGTCAGATATGGGTAGATAAATTTGGGGTTTTCATCTTTTCAAAGAAAGAATGTTTATCCTTGTTTTGAACTTATCCTTTTACCAGCCCTTCTTCCCCACTGGAACTCAGCCACAGTGCCTGAAATACACACTTCTATACATTTTAAGAAAAACAATCCTTCATTTTGTTTAACCCATTTTATTGTTTTGATGACATATTTGTAATATGCAGCTGAATTTATGCCTAACAGAGGCATGGTGGCTTAGAAAGTTTAAGTGATATATCTAGGATGGCCAAGTCTAAATTGTCAAGTCCGTGTTTAAAAACTCAACTTACCCGGCTCCACAATTCATGTACTTTTCATGATGCTACACTTTCTTTGGAAAGTCCCAGATGCTCAATCCAGTGCTTGTAATTAGTATGTCCATTACATACCCACCATATTTTATATTCTTTCAAATAAAACTTCAGGGAAAATAATATACAAACTAGGATTTCAAACAGAAGAATGACTAAAAATAAACAGTTCTTAGCACTCATTTATGATAAGTTTGTCCTTTAAGATGTCTTCATTGAGTTAAGAAACACCTGGGGCTATTTTAAATGAAAATGATTTTTTCAAGTTTTTTTTATCATTTAGACCAAGGTGAATGCTATGATTTTTTTCTAGCAATAGCAACTTTTTTTCTGTTATAAAATATGGTCTTACTTTAAAAGAAAAATCATTAAAATAAAAGTATATGGGCAGAATCCTATCAAAAATGGTCATATTAACGGACAAATCATGTTAAAAAAATCTCTTGTAAGTTTTATTTTTAAATTCTACTAAATTATTTGGTTTCTGAATACATCATAACTTTATTAAAACATGGGATGATAGAGTAAAATTCATTTTTCTGCTTCCAGGCAATACATGTGGGAGGAGGACATAAAACATATTCATAAAGATAAAAACTTGGAAGTATAGGATGTCCATAGGAAGTTCCACTGCATTTATACTTAGAGATGCTACTATAAATCAAGTTCAAACAATTAATTGAATGACCAAGAACAAATTTTTAACTTCCTTAAACTTGTTACTATTATTAGAAAATGAGTGCTGTTATATTTGCCAAATGATTTGATTTTTAAAAAGGTTAAAGTTATGCATATTTCTTTGAAAACTGGTATACATATAAAACACATTAGCTATGTTTGAATATAAAAAATAAATTAGAAAATAAATTTAGTTTCATATTTATTATGACAGTCTTGAAGTTGAGACGATTAAGACATGATATTAAATAACTAACTGAAACAAAAACCCAATAATTACAAGATATCTCCAAAAGTTTAATGTTGCATCAAACACCATGTGTGAATTTGGATCTATACATTCATATGCTTTAAAATGTATATATTTTGTTTTTTAACTTTTAATTTTTGAGAGTACATAGTAGGTGTATATATTTACGGGGTATATGTGAGATGTTTGGATATAGGTATGCAATTTTATTTTATTAAAGTAAGCACATCATGAAAAATGAGGTATCCATAGCTCAAGCATTTATCCTTTGTGTTACAAACATTCCAGTTACACTCATTCAGTTATTTTAATATGTACAATTAGATTATTTACTATAGTCACCCTGTTGTGCAATCCAAAACTAACTCTTATTCTTTCTATTTTTTGTGTGTACCCATTAACCATCCCCATCTCCCCTCGACCTGCCCCCACCACCCTTCCAAGCCGCTGATAACCATCCTACTCTCTGTCTCCATGAGTTCAACTGTTTTGACTTTTAGATACCACAAATAAGTGAGCACATGCAATGTTTGTATTTCTGTGTCTGGCTTATTTAACATCACGTAATGACCTGCAGTTCCATTCATGTTGTTGCAAATGACAGGATCTCATTCCTTTTATGACCCAATAGTATTCCATTATGTATAATGATAATATTTTCTTTATCTATTCATCTGTTTCTGATATGCTTTGGCTCTGTTCCCACCCAAATTTCACCTTGAGTTGTAGCTCTCATAATTCCCACATGTTGTGGGAAGGACCAAAGGGGAGATAATTGAATCACGGGGCAGTTCCCCCATACGGTTCTCAAGGTAGTGAATAAGTCTCACAAGATCTGATGGTTTTTATAAAGGGAATCCCATTTCACTTGGCTCTCTCTCTTTCCTCCTACCACCATGTAGGAAACACCTTTCACCTTCTGCCATGATTGTGAGGCCTCCCCCACCACATGGAACTGTGAGTCCATTGAACCTCTTTTTCTTTACAAATTACCCAGTCTTGGGTTTGTCTTTATCAGCAAGATGAAAATGGACTGATACAGTAAGTTTGGAGGGCTCAGAAGAAGATAAGAAAATGTGAGAAAGTTAGAACTTACTAGAGACTTGTTGAATGGCTTTGAACAAAATGCTGATAATTATATGGACAATGAAATTCAAGCTCAGGTGGTCTCAGATGAAGATGAGAAACTTGTTGGGAACTGGAGTAAAGGTGACTGTTGCTATGTTTTAGCAAACAGACAAGCGGCATTTTGCCCCTGCATTAGAGATCTGTGGAACTTTGAACTTGAGGGAGATGAGTTAGGGCATCTGGTGGAAGAAATTTCTAAGCAACAAAGCATTCAAGAGGTGACTTGGATGCTATTAAAAGCATTCAGTTTTAAAAAGGAAACAGGGCATAAAAGTTTGGAAAATTTGCAGCCTGGTGATGGGATAGAAAAGAAAATCCCATTTTCTGAGGAGAAATTCAAGCCAATTGTAGAAATCTGCACAAGTAACCAGGGGCCAAATGTTAATTCCAAAGATAATGAGAAAAATATCTCCAGGGCATGTCAGAGACCATTGCAGAAGCCCCTCCCATCAGATGCCTGGAGGCCTAAAAGGAAAAAATGGTTCCCTGGGCCAGGCATAGGATCCCACTGCCGTGTTCAGCCTAGAGACTTGGTGCCCTGCATCCCAGATGCTCTAGCCATGGTTAAAAGGGGCCAAGGTACAGCTCCAGTCATGGCTTTAGAGGTGCAAGCCCCAAGTCTTGGCAGCTTCCACGTGGCATTGACTTCTGTGAGGGCACAGAAGTCAAGAACTGAGGTTTGGGAACCTCCACCTAGATTTCAGAGGATGTATGGAAATGCCTGGGTGTCCAGGCAGAAGTTTGCTGCAGGGGCAGAGCCCTCATGGAGAACCTTTGCTAGGGCAGCGTGGAAGGGAAATATGGAGGCCCCTAAAACAGAGTCCCTACTGTGGCACTGCCTAGTGGAGCTGTGAGAAGAGGGCCACCACCCTCTAGACCTCAGAATCATAGATCCACCAACAGCTTGCACGATGCCCCTGGAAATGCTGCAGACACAACCCCAGCCCATGAGAGCAGCTGGGAGGGAGGCTGTACCCACAAAGTCACAGGGGTGAAGCTGCCCAAGATCATAAGAACCCACTTCTCGCATCAGTGTGACCTGGTTGTGAGACATGGAGTCAAAGGAGATCATTTTGGAGCTTTAAAATTTGACTACCCTACTGGATTTTGGAGTTGTGTGGGCCCTGTAGCCCCGTCGTTTTGGTCAATCTTTTCCTTTTGGAACAGGTTATCTAACAAATGCCTGCACCCCCATTTTATCTAGGAAGTAAATAACTTACTTTTGATTTACAGGCTTGTAGGCAGAAGGGACTTGACTTATTTCAGATGAGACTTTCGACTGTGGACTTTTGAATTAATGCTGAAATAACTCAAAGACTTTGGGAAACTGTTTGGAAAGCATGATTGTGTTTTGAAATGTGAGCACATGAGATTTGGGAGGGGCCAGGGATGGAATGATATGGTTTGCCTGTGTCTTCACCCAAATTTCATCTTTATTTGTAGCTCCCATAATTCTCATGTATTTGTACAAGGGGCCTGGTGGCAGATAATTGAATCATGGGGGTGGTTTTCCCAATACTGTTCTTGTGGTAGTGAATACGTCTCATAAGATCTGATGGTTTTATAAAGGGAAACCTCTTTTGCTTGGCTCTTTCTCTCTCTTGCCAAGTAGTGCCTTTCACCTCTGCCATAATTGTTAAGGCCTCCCCAGCCAGATGGAACTATGAGTCCACTAAATCTGTTTTTCTTTATAAATTACACAGTCTCTGATATGTCGTTATCAGCAGTGTGAAAATGGACTAATACAGTTTCCGAACCTTGGCTATTATAAACAGTGCTGCAACAAACATAGGGGTGAAGATGTATCTTCCATATACTGATTTCCTTTCTTTTGAGTGTATAATCCAGGTACCACTGGATTATATGGTATCTCTATTTTTAGTTTTTTTGTGGAACCTCAAAACTGTTCTTCAGAATGATTGTACTAATTTATATTCCCACCACAAGTGTATAAGGTTTCCCTTTTTACATCCTCACCAGTATTTCCTATTGCCAGTCTTCTGGATAAAAGCCATGTTAACTAGGGTGAGAAGATATTTCATTGTAGTTTTGATTTGTATTTCTCTGATGATTAATAATGTTGAGGACCTTTTTATATACCTATTTATTGCTTATATAACATCTTTTCAAAAATGTCTGTTTAACTTTATTACCCACATTTTAATCAGATTATTAGATTTTTTTTTTCTTATAAAGTTGCTTGAGCTCGTTATATATACTGGTTACTAATTCATTGCCAGATGGGTAGTTTACAAACATTTTCTACCATTCCATGGGTTATCTCTTTACTTTGTTGATTGTTTCCTTTGCTATGCAGAAGGTTTTTAACTGGAGGTGACCCCATTTGTCCATGCTTGCTTTGGTGCCCTGTGCTTGTGGAGTAGTACTCAATAAATCTTTTGTCCAGATCAGTGCCTGGAGACTTTCCTCGGTGATTGCTTGTGGTAGTTTCACAGTTTGAAGTCTTAGAGTTAAGCCTTTAATCCATTTCAATTTTTCTATATGGTGAAAGATAGTCTAGTTTCACTCTTCTGCATATGGATATTCAGTTTTCCCAGCACCATTTATTGAAGAGGCTCTTTTCCCCAGTGTGTGTTCTTGGCACCTTTCTTGAAAACGAGTTCACTGTGTATCTATGGATTTGTTTCTGGTTTCTCTATTCCGTTCCATTGGTCTGTCTGTTTTTATGCCAGTACCATGTTGTTTGGGTTACTATAACTGCAGTATGATTTGGAGTAGGTAATGCAATTTCTTTTGTTTTGTTTTGTTTTTTCACTTAGAATAGCTTTAGCTATTCTGGGTCTTTTTTGGTTTCATATAAATTTTAGGTTTGTTTTTTCTATTTCTCTGAAAAGTCTCATTGGTATTTTGATAGAGATTATATTGAATCTGTAGATTATTTTGAGTAATGTGGATGTTTTAACAATATTGACTCTTCTAATCTATGAACATGGAATATCTTTCCCTTTTTTGGTGTATCTTCAATTTCTCTCAACAGTGTTTTGTGGATTTTATTAAAGAGATCTTTGACTTCTTGGTTAAGTTAATTCCTAAGTACTTAATTTTATTTGTGGCTATTGTAAATGGATTACTCTCTTGATTTCTTTTTCAGATTGTTCACTTTTGGCACATAGAAATACTACTAATTTTTGTATGTTGTTTTGTATCCTGCAACTTTACTGAATTCGCTTATCAGTTCTAATAGTATTTTGGTGGTGACTGTAGGTTTTTCCAAATATGATATCATATAATCTGCTAACAAGGATAATTTTACTTCTTATTTTCAATTTGGATGCCTTTTACTTCCTTCATTGTTATTCAACATAGGACTTCACAGTACTATGTTGAATATCAGGTCAATGCCCTGAAGAATAAAAATGGGCAACCTCGTTATGATCTAGACCTTAGAGGAAAGGCTTTCAGTTAAGATGTATATTTTCATATTTCATCTACAATTATTAAAATAAGCATAGCTTTTAAGTATTATTAGCATTAAGAAGAATATCTAAAACAAAAACTGAATATACTAACACATTTATTTCTATATTATCAAGAATTTAGGGAAAAAATAAGAAAATATGCTTTTTAAAAGAAGGATAGGCCACACATGGTGTCTCACACCTTTAATGCTACCACTTTGTCTGGAGGGCAGATTGCTTGAGCCCAGGAGTTGGAGACCAGCCTGGGCAACATGGCACAACCCTTTTTCTACTAAAAAATACAAAAATATACTAGCTGGGTATAGTGGTACGTGCCGGTAGTCGCAGCTCCTTGCAAGGCTGAGGTGGAAGGATCGGCTGAACCCAGGAAGTCAAAGGCTGCAGTGAGCTGAGATGGCATCACTGCACCCCAGCCTGGGCAACAGGAATGAGACCCTGTCTCAAAAAGATAAATAACTGAAAGAAAAGAAAAAAAGGCTAAAACTGTAATTCACTTAATCATAAGTAAAATGTTTTACCTTCTAAATAGACAAGCTATAAAACCTCATAAAAGAGCATACTATAGTGGAAATCTGAATAAAAGAAAGATGTACCATAATATTGGGCAAGAAGATGTACATTTAAAGGTACCTATACTTTCGGAATCAACGTATGATTTTAAAATTCTAACTAATACTCTCTTTTTATAAGGAGAATAATATAAACTATTTTAGAATAGTGAAGAAATAACAGAAAAGTAAAGTGACACAATAGGAATTGTCTCAATAATTATTCCATTAGTAACACATTCTAATGCCACCATAATCAAATTAGTATTGTAGTAACAAGCTCAGGTGGCTAGATCAGTGCACAACACAGATAATTCAGAAATAGGTCTAAGTGTATATGAGAATGTAATATATAAAATAGTAATATTTTAATTCATAGGAAAGGATAGTTAATTTTATAAATTGTGTGGGCATACGTGGCTATGCATCTGGAGTAAAACTGTCACATCTGTAACACATATATTCTGCTTGGCTTCAAGTCTCCCTACTGATGAAAATGCGAATGGTTTCAAACTTTTGAAAAGCGTTTAAAAACAAATATTAAAATTAAAGCTGCACATACACTTTTATTGGTCTATCACTTGCATTCTATTACTCTATTTCTTGGAACTGAATTTGCTTTCTGTGAGACTTTATATGTAATAATATTTATTACTGCATTTTTCATACTAACCAAAAAAGGAATAAAAGAATACAAATACAGTATATGCCCAAACGTGCAATGTCAAGGACTCCATAAATAAATTACATTTAAAGTCTGCATCATGGAATAATATCTAAATGTGCAAATTATTATTAATGCATTTCATTTTCTTCTTCTCCACCTTACAAATTTTGTTTTTCATATATTTTCATCTCAGAAAAAAATGTAGACTAAACTTTAATTTTCCCAGGTCCACTTCTTAATTCCATACTCCACAGTCCTGCTTCACTATTGGTATCAATGCTGTTTTCCTCCTCACCATCAATGCTTGCTCACTGTGACTACTTATCATAAATCCAACTATTTATAAGTTCCACATATTCTAAAATAAAAAAAAGAAAGCAGGATATGCAAAGATAAAACTCCCTTCTAATGTTCTGCTGCATCAAGCTGAACTTTCTCTGCTTTTATCACCTTAGAATCCTGTCCATTCTGTTAAAGTCTTCACCAGTCATTTGTTAATAAGACTCCAGGCACTGGGCTAGTCTTTCATAGGTCTGCAGAGGCCTCCATAACACCAAAACCAAGACTCTGCCAGTATTTATGATCTCTGACCTCTGTGCATATGACACAATTGACCATAAAGCCTTCTGGAAGCAATGACACATGAAAAACCACTTCGGTAGCAGAAAGAGAAAGGACAAAACACATTTTAGAAATATTTAAGTGGCAAAATCAAATCAACTGATGATTGACTGATTGACCGCCTACATGAAGGAATTCAGTGACTCACTGGATATCAGATAATGAAGACAGGAGTTATGTGAACCTGTTTTTGGGATTTGAGTAGAGTGTGATACCAGCTGTTTTTCCCCTCACCATCAATGCTTTCTCCCTGTGAATCAAAACACATTTACACTTTATGAAAGAATGTTAGGATTTACATGGAAGTGATGATGCATTTGTAAACCTGTGAGATTATCATAACACATCATATTTAATCAGATGTCTATGAGTCTGAAGATCATAGCAAAATATCATAATATTTATGAAATGACTAAATTATTCTAGGAGAGATATAAGTGCGGTAAAATGTTGGTCAGGAATAGCCTTGTGGAAATATCAAAGTTTTATGAATATATATATTAAAAGAAACTCATGGGGAAAGAAAAGATAAATGGAGAATTTGAACTGAATATTTTCTATTTGATCCTTTAGATCCTCTTTCCACCCAGCTCCACACTGCCCCATGCTTCAGGATCAAAGTCTGGTGACACATTTATGCCTGCTGTCCCAGTTTAATTATGAATGATACACTTTATTATAAAAATGTCCTTATTTTAACTGTACATTATATGGTTATTCAAACCAGGACTCCCTGGTTTCTCTTTGATTTCAGCCACTGGAGATCAGATGGAGGGAAGAGAAGGAGGTCAGAAAATTTGTTTCTGTGACATCCTTTTTGACTTGTTACATTTAGTTGGTGGTTGTTCTTACTGGCCCCAGCTGATGCTAGCCACTGATAGGGAATAGGGAATGAGGAAGGTTCCATATGATCCCTATTGGAAGGGGCTATGTGTCTCTTCCAATTGGTGCAGGGGTATGGGCAGATCAATCTTGATTGGTGCAGGGGTATGGGCAGATCAATCTTGATTGGTGCAGGGGTATGGGCAGATCAAAGACAGTGTAGTGTCAAGAAAGTCAAGAAAGAATTTTCCAAGACTTGTGTAATACACGGGGGTGGGCAAAGTGAATGCAGCAGGTAGTCCAGCAAGACAAGGAATAGATAGTCAAAATTATGAACAGTCATAAAATGTATGGCAATTATAAATTTTGTTTCAGGTAGAGACAACACATAAACATACAATAGGTATAAAATATTAAAAAGGAAAATAATTAGGCAAAAAAACAAAAAGCTTTTCTGTTTAGTTCAACAATTATTAATGACCTCCTATTCTGATTTTAGGGGTCGTTGTCTGAAATACATGTAGGGAACAAATTATAGAAAGGCGAAACTAGAGAAGTCACTATATATTGATATAATTTATTTGAGTTTGAACCTATTTATACTTAATCATGTTTGGAAAAATATAAGCAGATAGAGAATTTTTGTGGACATATTATTCTGAACAAACATACTTTTGCCCAGCTTATGAAGACTTACTTTCATCAAAGTTATAGAAATACTTTGGCATCAATATTTGGCATCAGTCAGCAGATATGGAAGGTAATAAGTTGTTTAGCTATGTTTTAATCCTCTTCTTGATGTGCTCACTGACTCTTACAAGCTGAAAATATGAATGGCTAAAATAAAATAAACTTTATATGATTATTAGAAACAATACTAGTAACTCCTAGAAAGCAAAGACATACACAAATATCTAAAAACATGGCAAATTGCTGGAGGAAGATTGTGGAGAAAACTTAAATTAGCAGAATATAAGAAGTTTGGCATTTTCAGGAATTTAGAAGCCAGAGTAATTAGCCAGTCAAAGAAAGAGTTCGGTCCCGCCACCTCTTCCCAAGTTCTCATAATTTTTCAAGGATTTGGTACATCTGGGGATTCTGATAGCTAAGTCCTGTATCCAATTTAGAAAGAGCATTCCTAATGTTAGCTGAAGGCAGTGGAGTAGAAATTTATCACTAAGGAGCGAAATGCATTCCTTCTGGCGGAAAGCTGCTTAGAGGAATGATTTTGTGTGGTATAAAAGTGCATGGAAATTTTAGTTGTATTTTTCTTTAAATCTAGGAAAAACTTTATGTCTTTGAGGGACAAACCCTATGCAGCTATTGGGAAAATAGGAAACATCTTAAAGAAGAACAAACTTATCCAACAGTGCACACTATTCTGTTTCCTATTTCATAGACTGGGCCACCTGAAGTTTTATAACCCAACCCAACTTTAGATTCCTTGTATTTTCATACAGGTCTCCAGAAATGTGAATGATACTCTTGCTAAAATATCTGCTGTGCAGAGTCTATTCTGCTTAGAAAATGAGCAGAATCAAGAACCATAAATAGATATCATGCCATCTTCCAAAATACTTTTAAAGAGGTCCCTATACCATTCAGTCTTCTGGGTTTGAATTAGAGTAAATGGTCAATGAATAAAGAGAGGAAGAATGGAGAGGGAACAGTATCTGACACCTAAAAACTCCCGGCAAGCACCAGCACATTTTTCTTTTTTAATAAAATGAGTTATTCTATTTTTGTTTCTTCTTCAAATTTGTAAAATAGTTGGAAAGGTACAATTTCAATGTGCCAAAGTGAAAAATTTCCCCCGTGATTAACAAATACTGTTACTAGCTGTGAGGCAGAAAGTAGTATATAAGCAGTGATTAAATATATTATTTGGATAATAGTAAAAATCTGGTAAACCCTCACACATTTTAGAGAATCATAGAGCCTTCTACTTGTCTATAAATGTGAAGAGCAAACTTTTTGATTCTCTTAAAGTGGTTGAGCATGCCATTGTCACCTACTTTTCAGGAGGGAAAGGTACTAGAAGAATATTCCTATCCTCTGCTCACAAGTCACCCACTGGGTCACTCTTTCCTTGAGGACTTTTGGAAAATTGCACAATTGTGGATTGTCCTTTGCAAACAGCTGTGCTCATGACTTAAACACTGTTTTCTTTTATTGCAATGTGGGGGTTCTTACGGGGTCCAGATTATCTTGTCGCTCAGAGAATGAATAAAATTTAGGTAGAGGGGCAAGAAAGTTCATTTTGAAGCCCAATAGCCCTCACGTTTAAGTCATGTTCTGTAGTATTTTATTAGTAAAGAAGCTGGTATTTAATCTCCATCTGTCTGATTCCCAAATTTTATCTATCAGCATGTTTTGAATTTATAATAGCTTGACGGTCAGAACAATATTCACTCCTAAAAATTCAAACACTTCCCACTTAGTATCAATTGTGCCTTTTCCTATAATTTCCATTAAAATTCATGTTTTTTGCCTAATTTAATTAATAATTACCCAGAATAGAAATGCCAAGTCCATAAAATTGCTAGAAATTGGGATGTTTTGTGGAGTTAATTATTTGGTTTACTTTTCTCATGTTTCATAGAACTTTCTTAACCATGTAGAATGTTCTACCACAAGCAGAAGCTCAATAAGTTCTGCTGATTTCTTTTAACAAGTATAAAATGTGTATTCTTTTGCCATGCAAAGCTGGCTTACTGGAAATAGTATTGACACAAGAAGGAGGTCAACATTTATGGTCTGAGCATTTCCGGTGTTAATATGCTTGAGTATACAAAATGCAAATGACTAGGCTATAAAATGACTTTGTCTTTCCCTAGTCAGGAAAACTACCAAAAGGTAATGTAAAAAAATATATAAACTGAGTAAGCATATGCCCTATTGCCACTTATAATTCTGCTTTTCTATGTAAGTCAAAATGTAGCTTATATAGGAACTGGTTAAAAACATATTACAGGAAGAATGATGTATGGATATTTACAGGAGAAAATCTGATGGTGCTCCAAGGAATGCCTTTCTGTATGTAAACAACTCTTTAAGTTACAAGGCTCTTTGAAAAATGGCATGTTCTATTCAATGTAGATTCAACGAAAGAATCCAGGATTGCCAAAATCATTTCATGAAAAATGATAGCATTATGGTCCCACACCTTCTTGTCTTCAAACACACACACACACACACACACACACACACACACACACACACACACTCTCTCTCTCTCTCTCTCTCTCTCTCTCTCTCTCTCTCTTCTACTTGTCTATAAAGTTACAGATGTGAAAAGCAAACTTTTTTCTTCTCTTAGAGGGGCTGAGCATGCCATTGTCACCTACTTTTCAGGAGGGAAAGGTTCTAGAAGAATATTCTTATCCTCTGCTCACAAGTCACCCACTGGGTCACTCTTTCCTTAAGGCCTTTTGGAAAATTGCACAATTATGGATTATCCTTTGCAAACAGCTGTGCTCATGACTTACACACACACACACACACACACACACACCCCATATTATAGAAAGATGATGTCCTTTTGTTCTAATCACAAACCAATAAAATATTTGTATCCTATTTCAAGCCATACTCCTTGCACAAGTGCAAACACTCCTTCCTTTTTTTTTTTCTTACAGAAATTCACATTTCAGTGTCACTGAAATGGGCAGTCAAAAGGCTAGCCCATCTTCTTAATCTAGTTCCTATGCAATATACAAATATGGTTTTTTACCTGAATGCACATTTCAGTCAGCTGAGTCTATTTCATTGACATAAATAATTAGGTAGCGGAAACATCTTTTTGAGATGTTTATACATCAACCTAAGTCTCCATTATCCTTTATTTATTCCCTAAGGAGATAAAAATATGAATCCAAAATTCTTAGGAATACAAAATGGATGACTCATGCTTCTTGCAAAATGTATGCTTTCCATATGACCAGTAAGAAATAGTGACTCTACCCCTAGGTCTCTACCACTATTTCTCTCTCTTCTCTCTGTCTCTTCAAGCTTGCTTACCCTTGTACTCATTCTTCCTTCAAATTCCTTTTCATATGCTAAATGTTGATTCATCTCTTGCCATTTTCTACTTCATTCTTACCTCCCAATAGATATTACATTCAGAAAAAACATATTTCAGTTACAGAAACATGCAACTTATTCCTACATAAACATTTTTTTTTTCACTTCAACCACCCCATTCCTTTTTATTTTCCTTTAAATATTAACATCTTTGAGCTCAAACCATCTCTTACACTCTCCCATTTTGGGTTAGGTGGAGGATTTCCAGATAAAACTCATGACACATAGTAAAATTTGAATTTAAGATAAACAATAATTTTTTAGTATATTACAAATAGCGCATGGATGTGTTTTTTTGTGGATATCCAGGGGAGGGGGGTGGAGAGAGGAAAATTCCCCACAATGAATGTAACCCTGTGAGCAGGATAGACCCTAGGAAGTATAAAATTGGCTCAATGTGAATTAACTTGTAATGCAATACAATAGCATTTCCAAATAAAACTTGTATCTACAAAGTGATTTGATACTTTCTGACCATGAAAGTTTGAGCACTTAAGCCATAATTTTGAGAAAAAAATGTACTATATCCTTTCCATTCTGTGAAGTCTGTTTTGAATTGTATTTATGAATGATCTGACCAAGTTGTACCATTTTCTTGTATAGAAAACTGCTTTCTTGTGGGTTTACTAGTAACTAAAAACAGGGCATTTTACTGTTACTATTAAGTATTTAGAGTGAGATTTCAGTCTTGCTATGTATTCAGAATGAGTACAGAATCATTTAACCAAACAGTGAGGTAATATCCACTGAGAAGTTGATGAAACCCTCACATTGTTTGAGGGAAAATTTTAATTCACTCAAATTGACATCAGTAACTGATAATCACAGGGCATAATAAAACTGAGAGAAAAATAACCCTGGTGTTTGCCATTCACTAATATAACAGTATCTGGTTCCCTATCGGTATCATTAAGTTCAAATAAAATACAAACTAATATTCACTTCAATCTATTTTCTATGGTGACTATTTGAAATATTTTCTTTAAAAAGCTGAATGTAGTAATAAATCAGATTACAACATTGTAAATTCTTTATGATATCTTTAAAAAGCTTGCAAATAGCTCATAGAGAGATATTTATTACACATATATACACATAAAAAAGATGTTTTAATGGAGGAAAAAGTTTAAATAATTTGATGTCAACCTAATAAAATATCATTAATTATAAGGGCATTTACCTTTGGCTGGGGGCATAAGGCTCCAGATGATTTAAATTTTCTTCTTTGCTGAGCAACATTTTCTAGATAATTTGTAGTAAACACATTTTTAGCAAGTAATAAGAAACATATTTCTTAAAATAGTGTAAAAAATATTTTACCTTTTATTACTCATATCATTTGCCAGAGGCCCAAATACATATAGATCCTATTGAGCTGTCTGTGCTTAGGAAACCCAGAATGTGAAACCAGCTGGATGATGAAATAGCAGGGAAAGCAATAATTTGTTTCCTAATAAGCTATATATAAGTCACTTCTTGAGTGAAGAATAGGTCAATTGTACTTTGTTTGGAATTGTTATTTATATTTTCAAGTGAATATGTTTAACATTTCCCCAGAGTCCCTTTCTGTAGTTCTTGATGATTGCAGCTATTTATTAGCACATGCACCCAGGCTAAACTAAAATATTCCAGGGGATGAATTTCTCAGTTTTGTAAAAAAAAGTGGTTTTGTGCAAGAAAACACTGCCCTCAAGCCTCTCTGCTGAGGAATTAATCTTCACAAACAGAGAAATCCCCGTTGTTCAGACAAGTTCTTAGGGCACAAAACATGGAAAATAACCTGAACTTTGTCATCACTACTCGAATATTTTTCTGTTTGTCTGTTGAAAATTACATAGCATGTCTAATAGGACACTTTCTAAATCTGTGAAATACTATGCAACTTTAAATGAAGCCACTTTTACTTTGATGAACTGCCACATGGCAAAGCAAGGACATAAAAATCCATTCAAATAGGTGTTATAAAACAGATTTATTAAAGAATGTATTACTAAAAAATGTATTACCAAGGGACAAACAGGCATACACAGAGATTGAAATATAATTAAAATTATTACTGTACAGTCCTACTAAATATATGACAATCGCAAAATACTCAGCAAATACAATATTCATATGCACATTTTTATAACTATTATATAAACTCACATGTTAATACTCTCTCATATTTCACTGTGATTATAAATAGAACTACTTAGAACTATTTGTTTCTTCCATACCAGTTGTTAAGGCTAAAATAAGACACAAAATAAATGATCGGAATAAAAATATCGAAGTCCATTTTATATTTATTAGAAATTGTATTCCTTGCTGTCACCCAAAGTTTCACACATATCTCAGGAATGGAATAATAGGTTTGTTAGAATTCTGTCCTCTAAATAAGAGTCCTCTACCTTTACTTACATACAATGCAAGGTAAGTAAAAAAACCTCTCTTTTTTAGAACACAACATTTTGAACAACAGTTTTATATACTCTATTACTATTTGCTTATTATCTTCCACTTACTTTCAGTTTATTTTAACCACTCACATCCCATGACTACATTGAGATCCCTTCTTTAATGATCATGGATTAATTATGTCCTAATTTTGCAAAGTGTTTGAAGGATTTTCTTTTACAGTTTGAGCTAGAACCTTATAAAAGACTGGTTATAACCTAACTACAGCTAGGAGAGAGACATTTCACTGACACTGCCAGCATCTTCTATGTGATGATTCACTTCCACATCTGAAGAAAAGACTAACCTATGAATGTTGGGTGCTTTTTCTCAATAAATCAGTTCCTATTTATCCCTCTCATCTTTGATTTTCTATGTAAAGCAATATGTTCTCATTTCTTTTAGATTTTCATCAAAATAGTTATTTTTTTGAATTGTAATTTTAAAAGTATAACACATGTGTAGCTGATTTTTCTTTTATCTTACTGTGGTATTTAAATCTCGTTCATATATACACAACAAGGATAATGAGTAGCGGGCTTTTAGAAAAAAGTAAAAACAAATACCTACATATTATCACCTAGTTTAAAATATCAAACATTAATGATACCTAGGAAAGTTTTTCATGATCACATTTCGTATCTAACACACAGAGCTATCCATACTTTTGAATGTCTATTTCATGTTACCTTGTTTTCTGATGAGTTTTACAAATGGACTTATTTGCCTGCTTTTGCACATTATACAAACGGTATCACACTGTGTGAATTCTAACATGGCTTATATTTTGTTGACTAATAATATGTTGTAGAAGTCACCTATGTTTCTGTGTGTGGCTATAGTCCACTTTCACAGCTGTACAGTATTCAGTTTAATGAATAGCCAAATTTATTCATCCATTCTCCTCTTGGTTGAAAATTTACTTGTTTATATATGTTTGCATTTACAAATGATTCTGCTAGGAAACCTCTTATGTCTCATGTTGAACTTCTAATTTATTTATAGGACACTTCCTTAGAAAAAAACTTTGCTGTGGGAGGGGGTATGCATGTGTTACAGAAAATACCAATTTTTTGGCCAAATTATTCTATATTCTGTTGAACCCTCCCATGAACAGAATATGATCTCCTGAGACTCCAAATCTTCATCAAATCTTGCTATAATGCAGCTACAATATTTTCTCAGCAATATGCTAAGGCCAAAGTATGTATAATTCTGATTTTAATTTTTATTTTCCTGTTAACTAATGAAGTTAAGCATCTTTACATAAATCTTCTTGACTCACATAAGAGATTTCTTTGTAAAATGCTTGATATCTTTTATTCATTTTGTATTACATTGTCTAATTTCTACTAATTGTTAACAATTATTCATATGTTTTTGGATACCAAGGGTTTGTGGGTTAAAAAAGTTCAGACTATCCTTCCCATTTTGTAGCATTTTACTTTATTTATTGGATTTCGGATGAACAGAAATTTTAAATTTGATTGCAATCAAACGGTTTTATTTTTATTTTTATTTTTTTGAGATGGAATCTCATTTTGTCACCCAGGCTGGAGTGCAATGGCAGGATCTCGGCTCACTGCAACCTCTACCTCCTAGGTTTAAGCAATTCTCCTGTCTCAGTCTCCCGAGTAACTGGGATTACAGTCACGTGCCACCACGCTCAGTTAATGTTTTGTATTTTCAGTAGAGACAGAGTTTCACCATGTTGGACAGGCTGGTCTTAAACTCCTGACCTCAAGTGATCCACCTGCCTTGGCCTCCCAAAGTGCTGGGATTACAGGCACGAGCCACTGAGCCCAGCCGAACACTTTTATTTTTAATAAATGTTTAAGGCAGAATTATTTATTAAAAAATTTTAGTCAGGCAGCAGAGGCAGATACTTCTGAGCCTGTGGGGGCAGGAAGTGCCCTCCTGGCCTCTGAGAGTACAGAGATGCCCAGTTCCACAGCCACAGCTTGGGTGGCTGCAGCTGTGCTTGAAGGGCGGGGGTCCTGTCTTCTCCTGAACCCCAAGAGCACAGGGATGCCTGGGTCCACAGCCATGGCTGGGTGACTGCAGCTGCATCCAGGAAGCACGAGGCTCCTGCTCTGCCAACTTAGAAGGGGCACAAGACTTCTGCCTATTCCTGGATCCCACTGGTTTGGTGGAGCACACAGCCCTGGCTGTGCCTCCCCAACTTTAGCTAGCATTATGGCAGCAGTTGCTCCAGATAGGCCACCACTGCCATCAGAAGGACACTTCACCTATACATTATTTTTCCCTAAAAGTATAATTGTGAGATTTGTTCTCAGACTAATTTTAAGAAAATAACCAGTCCACAGACGAATTTTAAGAAAACATCAGAGCAACTCAAATTGAGAAACACTTTACAGAATACCTGACCAGTACTCCTCAAAACTGTGAAGGGCATAAAAACAAAAAAGACTAAGAAACAGTTGTGGACCAGGTAAGATTAAGGGAGCATCATGGTAAAACGAGATGTGGCATCCTGAACTCAGTTCTGGGATAGTAAAAGAACATTAGTGGAAAAGCTTGTGAAATCAAAGAAGAATAGGAGTTCAGTTAATGGTAATGCACTAATGCTGGTGTCAACCTAAAAGTGCCTGAGACAGGTCTCAATTTAGAGGTTTATTTTTCCAAGATTGAGGATGTGACCGGCGAAAAAGAGACAAAAGTTACCGTAGGATCTGTGGGATGCACTTTTTCCAAAAAGAGTTTTAAGAAGTTCAATATTTAAATGGGAAAGAGCAGCAGGAAGGGAAAGAGGGAAGAAAGATGGAGAGTAGCGTAGACAGTGAGGTAAGCAAATACTTTCTTGAGAGGCTTTGATTAATGCTGACTGAATCCACATTTTACATGTTTCGCAATTTAAGTTTGTCCAGTGTTTTTCTTAAAATTGGTCTGAGGAATTATGATTTTCTAAAATTTAGTCTGGGGACTAACTCTTATAATTATTATTTTGGGGAAGAATAACGTGTAATTTCACAAGTCAAAAGAAAGAAGTGGGGGAATAAGGCAATTATGCATTCATCTAGCACTCAATAGATCTACATTTTATGTAAGATAAAATAAGTATGTGTAATTATAGCTGTCTGTTGAACAAAGGAACTCAGCTTTTTTTCAATGACTCAGTCCCATAGCTTAACTTTTACCTTTGGAATGGTGACTTTGGGGTCCTGAGATTTTATTTTATTTTTTCACAATGATTTCTTAGTTGTGACAACTTTAATATAGTTATTATTTTAGAAACATACAAAAGTCCTGCCTTTAGGAGCTGACAAGCACACGAAGGAGGCCAAGGACGGGCTGAGGGTTACTCAGTGCTTGCCTGCAGGCACCTCTTGGCATGACCAGCCTGCGTTCCATGAACTGCAGCAGGAAGCAGACAGGCTCCTGGGTGGAAAGGGGCGGGTCCCCAATGAAGCCCCATTTTCAAGCAAGGGAAGGCCTGAAGCCTGGGGACTGGGTTACCAGCCCTGTGGACCAGAGTGGGAACTTACAGTGCTTTATCTGAGCCCATCCATGGCCATTCACGGATCAATCAGCAGAGGGAGGATGATCAACAGCTGAGAGGAGCTATCCACTCCAGGGTCTCCTCTCTGCTTAAAGCTGAGAAGATGACAAGACAATCTAACTGCAGAGAGGAGCTACGCACTCCAGAGTCTCCTGTCTGATGAGAGCTGAACACTCATCAGGACACCCTGGCTGCAGAGAAAATCTACCTGCTGTGGGTCTCCTCTGAGCTGTTCTAGCACTCAATAAAGCTCCTTTTCACCTTGCTCACCATCCTTTTGTCCATGTGCCTCATTCTTCCTGGGCACAGGGGAATAACTCAGGACTCGCCGAAAGGGGGCACTAAAATAGCTGTAACACAAACAGAGCTGAACTATGCCCCTCGGTCACCATGTTGCAGATGACAAGAAGGAGAGAAGAGTTGTGGCCCTTTGAGGAGCCTAGACTTAGGAGCTCCCTGAGCCAGGGCTGTGATACCCTCTTGGGGCTGCAAGGCATCTCCAAGTTTCTGGGTGTCTCCAAGCTTCTAGGTGCCACTGCATTCCCCAGCTGTGGAAGCTGCTTGCCCTATGCCTAGTCCAACCGAAGCCTCGCAGGGAGCTGGTGCCCATGCCACTGCAGCCAGCATGCTTGGCTGTGCGTAGAGGCCAGACCCCATGCTTGCTTGCTCATACATGTTGCTTGCCCTCACCGCTGTGCTTGCCCTTGGAGGCATGGGATCCAGGCCAGTAGTGTGAGCTGAGTGTAGCCTTCCAGGCCAAGGGAGCCCAGCAGCCTGAGCAAAACTTGGGCATGGGTGCCACTGGCCACAGAGGTTTCTGGCTGGTGAAGCGACACCCCAAGGATCCTGTAACATTTCCTATTACATCATATTAGTATGTATTAGCCATATGAAATCAACACGATGTTGGGCATCTTGCCTGAAAGTATTTACTATCTTAATGGCATGCTACCAACACATCACAATTCACTAATTAATTGAAATGTGAACCTCAAATATCTGAGACAGGTCTTAGTCAAGTTGGGAAGTTTATTTTGCCAAAGTTAAGGGCACGTCCCTGTGACACAATCTCAGGAGTTTCTGACAACAAGTGTCCAGGGTGGTTGGGGCACACCTGGTTTATACATTTTAGGGAGACATAAGACATTGATCAATATATGCAAGATGTACATTGGTTCAGTCCAGAAAGGTCAGACAACTTGAAGTGGGGAGGGGGCTTCCAGGTCATAGGTAGATAAGAGGCAAATAATTGCATTTTCTGAGTTTTGATTAGCCTTTCCAAAGGAAGCAATCACATATACATTTATCTCAGTGTGCAGAAGGATGACTTTGAACAGAATGGGAGGCAGGTTTTCCCTAAGCAGTTCTCAGCTTGATTTTTCCCTCTAGCTTAGTGATTTTGGGGTTCCAAGATTTATTTTCCTTTCACAGATACCTGCTTTTCGAAAATATCCTTTACTCGGATAATGATGCTTGAAATTGCTGACTGTTGAAAATTAATTAGCTTTTGGGCCATCAGAGCAAGTGGGAATGTAATTGAGTTCTGTATGGACCAGGGTGTTTCTAAAAGTGTCTTCTTAGGAGAGTTCTAAGGATACATTTTTTTTTCCTCTTCTTTCCATGGAGAGAAATAGGTAAAACAGACAAGTTTCTCTTCCATTTCTCTTTGCATGAAGGGCTTATTTACCTTGAAGTTTTAACACTCAAGGGCCTCCACTTGATGCAAAGGCCTGAGGCTCTGTGTCTTGTCCCCACATGGTCACTGAAACAAAGCATCCAATCACTGGGTAACGCTCACACCTTCAGGGCACCCTTTGGCACCAGTAACTTCCTCTCTCTCTGAAGTCCTTTGTCTCATGCTGGCCGGATATTACTAGGTCATCCATATGTTTAAAATTTTTTTTTTTAATATTTTATTCAGCATTTAAATTTTTTTTCTGTGTTGGAATTATTTTAGGGTCTGTTGTTTGCTATGTTTTCTGTTTTTACATATAATTTCTTCTCGATATTTTCTTTACACCTTCCATGATCCATCTCTTTCAAAAGATGGTTTAATAATTTATTTGTAGTATCTATTTTGACATGTTATCTTGTTCATGCTTAAGATTTTCCATTAGTTACTCAAAGAAAGATAAAGTTGGGTAAACAGTGAATAAGAACAGAGAAAATGGGATCCATATTAGCTACAAGTTGAGCATTACTAATCTGGAAATTCATAATGTGAAATGTTCCCAATTGTGAAATTTTCTGAGCACCAACATGATACCACAGTTGGAAAATTCTACTCCTAACTTCACGTGACTAGGCACAGTCAAAAAGCAGTCAAAGCTTCATTTGCACAAAGTTATTGAAGATATTATATAAAATTACCTGTAAGCTACATGTATCAGTCTATAGGAAATATGAATGAATTTTGTGTTTAGACTTGGATTTCATTCTTAAGATGTCTCATCATGTATATGTAAATCTTCCAAAATTCAAAACATTTCCGGTCCCAGATATTTCAAATAAGGAATATTCAACCCATATGATAGGAGTACAAAAAGAGAAAAGGATTTAAAAATGAAGAGGGTTAAATGTAAACTGTTACTCAGAATAAAATAGATGATATTTTTAGCATTAGCAATCTTACATCCTAGCTTCAATATCATTTATAATTTTCAGACTAATAAATCATCATCACATTTTCCTCACTGCTAAATAAATGAAACATCTTGTATTATTTAAAATATACAGCTCTAGTTTTCTTATTTTATTATCCGTGTGTGTATTTGACTACAGAATGTGTAAGATTATAGTTCTTAGAAATAAAAGTCAAGACAAGTTATTAAAATAATTAAATATAATATGCAAACTTAAATGTAATTATATGTAGACCTTTTCTTATTCTGAGACTGCTAAATTTCAGCTATGTGCAATTTTATAATAACTCCCGGAAAACCATATCTTATTATGGACATCATTATGTTGAAACTGATACAAATTTAGAACCCAAATGAAAAAATTAAAAAAACATGTTAATTAGCCTTACTTACTTAGGTTTGCTTGTAGAGGAAATAAGAAATGCTAAAGATTTTGCATATCGAAGTTGAAGTCTGTTATAACAGTAGAAGGGAAGTAATATACAAATTCATTCGCTGATATTTTTGAAAGAAAATTCTAAAAGTGTCCTCTTCCAAAATATCAATACTTTAGAAATGAGGTCCTTTTGTTAAGATAACAAAATTGCCCTGGTTGTATTAATTGTGAAATGACAATCTAAAGACTGCAAATAATAATTCAATTGAAAAGTTAATTATCAAAAAAATTAAATACCAAAAGCAGACTCTCCAACGTCATCTCTCTCTTAAAACCGGTGACTCTTCTTATATTTCCACTCTCAAATTAAAAATGACATCAGCAGACTTAGTGACTCATGCCTGTCATCTCAAGCACTGTGGGGGGCCCAGGAAGGAAGATCACTTAAGGCCAGAAGTTTGAGATCAGCATGGGCAACTCAGTGAGATCCCATTGTTACAAAAATTTTTTTTAAATTAGCTGAGTCTGGTGTCACATGCCTGTAGTCCTAGCTATTCTGGAGGCTGAGGTGGGAGGATTGCTTGAGCCCAGAAGTTCAAGGCTGCAGTGAGCCATAATCCCACCGCTGCATTCCAACCTAGGTGACAGAGCAAGACTCTGTCTCAAAAAATAAAAAAATAAAATATGTCACCCCCACAGGCACTCCAAACAGAAATATATTATTGTAAATTATTTTTTATTTCAACCATTTGATCCAAAGCGGTAATGCAATCTAGCCTCTGTAAAATCTCAAGCATTTGCAGATGGTTTTTCTCATCTTTCCTATCACTACTGCCTCAATTAAATTCCCCTTATGTCTTGTCAAGATTATTAAAAAGTTTTTCACTGAATTTCCTTAACTTCAGTATAAATTTCCTCTCACATTAAATTTACTTCATACTGTTCTTGGTTCATTTTGTGCTGCTAGAACAGAATACCTGAGACTGAGTAATTTATAACAGCAATGCATTGGCTGACAGCTCTGCAGCCTGGGAACTCCTATATCAAGCGGCTGGCATCTTGTGAGGTTTTCTTGTTGTATCATCTCATGGTGGAAGGCAGAAGGGCAAAGAAAGGACCAAACTTGCCCTTTTATAATGACACCAGTCCTACCCATGGGGGTGGGTGGAACCCTCATCGCCTCATCATCACCTAAAGCTCTCACCTTGTAATATTGTTATCATAGCAATTACATTTTAACATGAGTTTCTGATGGGACAAATATTCAAACCATATCATTCTGCCCTGGCTCCCAAAAACTAATGTTCTTCTCACATAAAAAAGACATTCACTCCATATCTATAGCCCCAAGTGTTCCAGTATCAACTCAAAATTTCAATGTCTAGAGTCTCATCTAAATTAGACATGGGTGAGACCCAAAGGTTGATTCATCCTGATGCAAATTTCTTTTCAGCTGTGAATTGGTGAAATTAATCAAGTTATGTGCTTCTAAAACACAATGGTAGAACAGGCATAAATAGACATTTCCATTCTAAAAGGGAGAAATAAGAAAGAAAATAAGGAAAAACAGGTCCCAAGCAAGTGCAAACCCAATAAAGTAAACAATACTAAACCCTAAATTTTGAGAATACCCTCTTTTGACTATATCCTGCTTTACAGACATATTGGGGTGGTGCTGGCTCCCCTAAGGACCCAGGCAGCGCTACCCCTATGGGTTTGCAATACAACAGCTTCCACAGGTTAGAATCTTATATCTGCATCTCTCCCAGGCTGACATTGCACGCTGATAGCTCTATAGTTCCAGGGTACATGGGCCTTGCTCCCACGGCTGCAGTAGGTGCAGCCCTAGTGGGGACTCTTTAGCAGCTCTGCCCCGACACAAATCTCTGCCTGAACCTCCATACTGTCCACAGCAACCTTTGAAATCTGGGTAAAGAAAGCCATGATCTCACAACTTTTGCATTTTTTTGCACCTGGAGGATTAGCACCCTGTGGATGCTGCCACGGTTTACAGAGTGAACTTTCTAGAGCAGTAGTTACAACCACACCCAAGTCTGCTGAAGTCATATATTGGGCGGCTAGCTGAGGAATGTTGTATCAGAACAGACAGAATGCTGGGTACAAACATTGAGGCAGTCTTTCGTAACCCCCACGGTCCTGAGGACACCCTAGGCCTCTCTTTTGCTATATTTCCTTCCCCCAGACCTTGGCACTCTGGGTCTGTGATGGGAGGGGTGACAGAAGTAATCTCAAGAGCGCCTTTGTGGTCATTCTCCCATTGTTTTGGTAATATCCTCTGGCTTTGTTCTTTTCATATTAATTTTCTTATCAAATGGTCCCTTCACCACATTCATTTTCCTGTCCTGAAAAATCCTGTCCTGAAAAATGCTTTTATTTTCCACCAAATGGCCAGGTTGAGAATTCTCCAAATCCCTAAATTCTGTTCACATTTTAATGATCAATTATGATTTTAAATGATTTCTCCATTTTCACATTTTACTGTATGCTGTTAAAATAAGCCACACAGCACATTGAATGCTTTGCTGCTTAGACATTTCTTCTGCCAGATATCCTAGTTCATCATTCCTACATTCTGCCTTTCATAAAGCCTTTGGGCACAGACATTATTCAGCAAGATTCTTTCTCACCTTACAACAGGGATGGCCTTTTCTACAGTTTACAATACCCAATTCATTTCTGCCATCTGAGACATCATCAGGGTGGCCTTTACTGTTCATATTTTTAACAACATTCTAATTATGATAACGTAGATAATCTCTAAGAAGTACCAGACGTTCCTTACAATGGAACGTTCTCTTCCGATCCCTCACTAGGTTTGTCTTTAATGCTCCTTTAACAGAAATTCAGGTTTTTGTAGCTTGCTTTTCCAAATTCTTCCAGCCTCAACCCATTACCCAGTTCCAAAACCACTTCCAAGTATTCGGTTGTTATAGCAACACCTGTTGTCCAGTACTAATTTTCTGTCTCAATCCATTTCATGATGCTGTAACAGAATACTGCAGACTGGGCAATTCACAACAAACAGAAATGTATTTGCTCACAGTTCTGGAGGCTAAGAAGTACAAGATCGAGGTTCAGGCATCTAGCAAGGGTCTTCTTGGGGTAACATCCTATGGAAGAAGGTGGAAGGGCAAAGAGAGGGCCACGTTTGTCCTTTATAATGGCACCAGTCCCACCTTTGAGGACAGAGTGCTCATGGTTTAATCACTTTTTAAGTATCTCATTTCCTGATAATGTTACAGTGGCAATTAAATTTTGACACAGGTTTTGGAGGTGACAAACATTCAAACAATAGCCTAAACTATAGTTGGAAATATTTTTCTAATACACTCTGACCATACTGACATGGGAGAGGGGCAGAGAAGTGCTGGGAGGAGAAGGGCAGGTCCCTGATGGGAGCTCTACCCTCGGGCCTGTGCCCATGGACCCAGGTGAGGACAGGCAACCTTGCATTTGCGGGCAAATGTTGCATTTCCCAAACCACCCTGGCCCGCCGTGCCCCCACCCTGTGCCAGTAAAAACACCAAGACCCTAGCAGGCAGACTGGACGTCGAGAGGAATGCATCAGCAGAAGAAGACACAAGCGGCTGGATGTTGAGGGGAGCATGCTGCTGTAAGAGCAGACGGATAGAGGTGGCAGGCGGCAGGCCATCCACCGGGGCAACACCGTGGAGTTTGGGCGGGGTGGTTGGAGGACAGCCCGGGCCACCGAGCAGCTCCACTCCAGGGGAAAACCATCTCCCTTCTGGCTTCCCCATCTGCTGAGAGCTACTTCCACTCCATAAAACTTGCACACATTCTCCAAGCCCATGTGTGATCTGATTATGCTGGTACACCAAGGCAAGAATCCCTGGGATACAGAGAGCCCTCTGTCCTTGTGATAAGGAAGGCAATCTAATTGCGCTAAGGTAACCCGCCTATGGACGGCTAAACGAAAAGAGCTAAACGAAAAGAACACACGCCCACTGGGGCTTCAGGAGCTGCAAACATTCACCCCTAGACACTGCCGTGGGATCGGAGCCCCACAGCTTGCCTGTCCACATGCTCTCCCTAGAGGTGTGAGCAGTGAAGAAAGGAGCCACACCCCCCCACACACCCTCAGAGGGGGACAAGGGAACCCTTCCGGTTTCAATAGCACTTCATTACCTAACACCTTTGCATGAATCTCTGTGGAGTACAGTAAATCAAGCAGAGCCAATGATTGTGACAGTGTTTTCCACTGCCCACCATCTCTGTTCCCAGCTATGACTATTTCCTGGCATTCACCAAATAATCCAGAAGATGTCTGCACACACCATCCCTGTGCTCACATTATTGTTTTTATTGACGCCATATTAGCTCTCCTAGAAAAGTCCCACCTCTTGCTTAAGAGTTAATTGGGCGCTGTTTTCTCTTTTATGCATTACCCTTGCCCTCTTCCCTTCCTCCTTTCCAAGGGGCATGCACCCTCCTGGACACTGCTATTCTTTATGCCCACCAATTCCTCACTCTCCCTAAGAGTTGTTGCCTCTTTGATTTTCAGTCTAGGTGTCATTTCTTCAGGGGAGACTTCCCAGATGACCTTTTTACTCACTCTTATGGTCACTTCTCCTTTTTAGCAATTAGAAAATTTCAGTTAAGTATTTTTTAGTAGATTTAAAAAAAATTCTCAGTGTTTTCTAATAATCTCCCTAAGAATTGAACTATTATTTCATTCACTTATAAAGTCAATGTTGAGAAATTCATGTGTCGTAAAGATAGTATCTTTAGACAATTTAAAATGTGCTTCTAAATTTGCTCTGTATTAGTATACAATTTCTCACTCTTCCCTTTTTCTATTCCTTTAGACTAATGTACTTACTTCAGGATAGTTTGGGATTATTGCAGTAAGAATTCAAAAAGAAATAAGTGCTTAATCAATCTTTAATACACATATTAAGGTGGTTTTTTTTTTTTTTTTCTTTTGGTCTGTTGTCTGATCAACAACAAAAATAATCCTTCAAGTCAGGTTTTTTTTTTTTTTTTTTTTTTTTTTTTTTTTTTTAAGGCAGAAAAGTAGTATGTTTTAATAAATTATTTTAGCTCTCATCAAAAAATGGTCTGAAAGACAGAGTCGTAAAATTTTACTATAAGCCATATCATAAAAAGGATGTAGAAAATGGTATAGGGCTGCTTCAGGCACATAGAAAGAATTGCAAAATCTTCCCCTTTCTGCTCAGGATAAGTGACAAGGACATGACATAAGAAGATAAAAGGGGAGATACACAACCGTGTCTTACTCTAGCCCAACAATAAGTAAATAAGTAAAAACTTATTACTTATTTTACAATAAGTAATTTACAATAAGTAAATAAGTAAAAACTTATTACTTATTTTACAATAAGTAAAAACTCAAAGGTATAGGTGTCTTAGAAACTGCTATATTTGCAAGAAGAAACATAAGGAATTCAGAACTGGTAACCAGATTCCCTAAGAATAGACCACACCTCTCGAAAAATATGGCCCAGAAGCAATACAACAGTGTTAGAGAACAGGTGATTTGAAACAGTAGCCTGGAGCAGCAGGTCTGACTCAACCAAATCTGGGATCTGGAAGTTCCCACATAGGATCAGGAGACCTGGAGGTACAGACAACACTGAAAGGGAAGACACCTTGTCCACTCTAGACAGTGAAATTTTGGACAATTAGCCACATCCCCAAAAGGGGACAGGCAGCTGCTGAACCTCAGCAGTCACTGGGGCAAGAAATGAATTCAGCGGACCACTCAAAGTCAAAGTCAGATAGATAGCAGGTCACGAGGCCCCATCATTTTCTTGTAGGAAACAAATTGTGTAAGCTTTTATTTCTCATTTTCCAGTATGTGAAATCACCTTTTGGAAAAGAAATAGGGAAATATAAGACATATTAAATATGGAATATTTATCAGAAAGGACCTAAGTCACTTATATTCATCTTCTAAGGATGCCGTAACAGAATACCTTAGACTGAGTAGCTTAGACAAATGTATTGCCTCACAGTTCTTGAGGTTGGATGTCCAAGGTCAAGGTGATGGTAAGGTTGGATTCTGGGTGAGGGCTTCATCCCTGACTTGCAGTGGCCAACTTCTCACCGTGTCCTCACTTGGTCTTTCTCTGTGTATGTACTCCCGATGTCTGTTTTTTTACTTTTTCTGATAAGGACACTAGTCCTATTGGATGAGGGTCTACCCCTTGTGACCCCATTTAAACTTAATTAATTCCTTCAAGTCCCTATTTCCAAAAACAGTCACATTGTGGGTTAGGACTTCAACCTACGCATTTTGAGAAGGACACAACTTAGTCCATAACAATCATAAAAGGACATAATCTGAACTAAAAGAGCTGAAGAAATCATCGCGTAGTAGTTATTCATGAGAAATATTAGTTACAGAACATAGAGCAATCACATTTTGAAACAATTAATAAAAATAGATACTAGAATTGCAACCTGGGAAAAGTTGTGTGGCTCATAAATGAATACACAAGTGCATAAATATATATGTATGTAGTCTTTTTAAATAAATAAGGCATCATGTATAAAAGGCAAAAGATCAAAAACAGCCTAAATACTCATCTATGGGATTTAATTTAAATGAATTATTGGGCCTTCATACATTATTGGAATTTTTATATGCTCAGTGAAATGGTAGACTTTGACTTCACATATTGAAATAGATACGTCAATCTGTAATACTGCTATCATATTTTGTCTAGATTGACAAAGCACATGCCGATTTTCTTTATTAATATGTTAATTTGTGACAATATATAAATTATAAAAGATGAAGTGATACGTAACAGGCTTAACAAAGGGCTACAGGTGTCATCTCTGTGGCAATATTGTGATAGGCTTAAGATCACTGCTAAGGAAAACAGTTAACTGCAGAATTAAATAGCCTGGCTCAGTAGTCACACCAGAGGTATCTTTGGCAAGTTATTTAATCTTAGGTTTTATAAGCCTCACTTTTTTCATCTATAAATGGGTCTAATAATTGTATCTAACTTATAGGATCACTGGTAGAATTAAATGTGAATACAAGTAAAACACTTAGGAATGGATGGGATATTGTACTTAATAAGTGTCACCTATTGTATCCTTTTATTATTTTTATTCCTATTATTATTACACACATTCCCAAATAATTTTATTTCTGATTTTACAAAAGACAGGTAGTGCTTCTCAATCACTGAAATCAATAAAGCCGATACATATATAAAAATTTTCAAGAAAACTAGGTAATCACCATTTTTCTCTCTCTTCAACTTTACTAACATTATTTAGAAATGATGCCATTAAAGGGCATTACTTCTACTCAAATAGACACATGCATAGCCAATTATTTTATCTCTTTACTCTTCATCTTTAAGCTTGTCCACTGATGGTCCTAACTGTAACAGACTGAAACAGCAATTATTTGCATGTGTCAATAGCAGCTAGAGGCTAAGGAGTAGATAAGAGAGCCATTGTTTATGTGATCAAAGGAGAGAAATAATACGTGGATGAGGCTTTGTAATTTTTGCCCTTAAGAGATATTCTCATATCTTAAAAAGAAATCGATAGCTCATATTAGATGTACATAAATTAATGATCAATATCTCATAACAGTAGATTTGTGAATTCTCATCTAAGTCAACTAAACAAAGAAACCTGTTTTATATTATGCTATGTTTTGAATTTGTTCCCCAAAGTTCATGTGTTATAAATTGGTCCCCAGTGCAGCAGTGTTGAGAGATGGAACTTTTAGGAGGCAATGAGTCTTGAGGGTTCTGCTCTCATAAATGGGTTAATCCATTCATGGATTACTGGGTACTGAGGGAGTGGGTGAATTATCATGAAAATGGGTAAGCAAGTTTGGACATCTCTTGTGAGCTGTTCTTGCCATGTAATGTCCTGCACCACCAAGGGACTCTGCAGAGTCACCATTAGCACGAAGGTTCTCATCAGATACAGCCCCTCGATCTTGGACTTCCCAGCATCCAGAACTGTGAGAAATGTATTTATTTTCTTTGTAAGTTACTCAGCCGTGAGTATTCAGTTATAGCAATAGAAAACAAATTAAGACATAGTAGTTTTCAATTAGGTATAGTTAATATAAAAAGAATACCAAAATCCATAAGGCAATCAGTGTGTAAACCCCACTCATTCTGATTTCTTCATTATGCATTCCTTCACTTAGATTTAAGTTGGAGGACTTTTAAGTGTTGTAAACACTGCCATTTTAATAACATGATATATAAACGTGGAAGATAATACATTAACATATTCTACCATTGTTTATGGCTTTGTAGAAACAAAACAAATAGAATTAACTTGCCATTCATAGTCTGTAGTTTTGATTTCAAGAGCTGGGAATTCATGGGAAGTTTGTAACTGCAATTTGATCACCGACCCTTTGAACCTATCTCGATCATGAGCACTGTAATGTGCACTTCTTTACTTCAGCAGAAGCTGCTTAGAGACAAATTACTTTGGTGCCAGATTAAATGCACCTCAGCAGCTAGACTGGATGGCATTTCATTCCTATGCAGAACTTTGCAAGCTGCAGTCTTTGACCTTCTGGATGACATCTCCTGCCCGACAGTCATTATTTTCTACCTCCAGCTCACTAGGATGCCTAAGCAGAGTAGTCATTAGAGCTCCACAGGCAGCATAAATGGCTCTACATATATATATATATATATA
>NW_016819344.1:721405-731416 GCF_001698545.2 Rhinopithecus bieti | reverse complement strand
TGTCTCTATATATATATATATATATATATATATATATATATATATATATTTCCATAGTCAGAAATTGGAGGGGAGGAGATGAAAGGAAAAAAAGGGCTCCAAAGTTGCTTTTATTCATGACTGCACCTCTCCCTCACTGACTCTGAAGCTCACTGTTGTTGATTTCCCTGTGATCCTTGATTTCCTTGTGATATTTAAAACCACTCCAGTCTCTAGATCGAAGGTTTATGTTGGCCTTGTTGTGGTACTATAGCATAGAATTTTGGATGATGTTTCTGTCCTACAATTCTGAAAATTATCATTAAACAAAGTTATCAGGGGGTTAAATAAGGCATGTAGGAATGAAGCAAAATCAAGTCTGGGGGATGATAAAACTCTTCTGTGTGGTTAAGTATGTTGTAACAATGATTCCAGAGGGAGAGATCAGTGTTGAGTGGGTATTGATATAATGGTAAGTAACCCATTTCTCCAAATCTCTTGACACTGTTCACTCCTGCTTTCTTGTGCCTTATCTACTCTCCTTCCACTTCACCTCCTCTCTTAAAATTCTCTCCTCTTCCTCCCCTTCTCTTCATTATATTCTTAATGTCTATTTTTATTTTTTATTTTTCCTGACGAAGGTATTTAACAAATCAAGAATGGATTGCAAGAATGCTAAAAGCTTCCTAGCTTTTTTCTATATGAAAATGATACTTCATTCTTTCAATAAAAACATGCCAGAAAATGTAAATTATTCTGTAATTGCATTTTTTGTCTAGTTCTCTGAATTTCACCATCACATTCCATAGATGGCTATTGTCTTTTATTTGCAAGGGAATATACTACTTGTTAGAAAAATAAGTAAATATTGGCCTTGATTTCTGCACTGGAAGTATGCAGAGCTTTGCTCTGGGGATGAAATAAAATATGAAGCATATAATTGGGAATATGTTGGCATAAAGTAAGGGACTAATAAATGGTACCAAATAATTGAAGAAAGTGGTATCAATGTTCAAGGCCAGTATCAATGTTCAAGGCCAGTAAAGAAATTAGAAGGCGGGCCGGGCGCGGTGGCTCAAACCTGTAATCCCAGCACTTTGGGAGGCCGAGACGGGCGGATCACGAGGTCAGGAGATCGAGACCATCCTGGCTAACACGGTAAAACCCCGTCTCTACTAAAAAAATACAAAAACTAGCTGGGCGAGATGGCGGGCGCCTGTAGTCCCAGCTACTGGGGAGGCTGAGACAGGAGAATGGTGTGAACCCGGGAGGCAGAGCTTGCAGTGAGCTGAGATCTGGCCACTGCACTCCAGCCTGGGCGACAGAGCGAGACTCCGTCTCAAAAAAAAAAAAAAGAAATTAGAAGGCTTACAAAGAAAGTCTATCTCTCTTTTCCCAGGTGTGTGTAACAAAGGTTCTTGAATAAACCTGGATTTTGCTGATCTGGACTTCAAGCAAGTTCATGCATATCTGCTAAGTTAATGGGGCAGTTGCATTATCTTGCTGCCATGTTTATTTAATGCTGAAACCCACTGATGGTAAATTATACCATAAAATTTTAAATTATATTTTACAATATAGAAATGTGCATAAATAAAACACACTGTGCAAAAAACAATCTACACACTGAGAGACAGACTCATACTCAAGCAATTCTCTGCTCCTGCTCCTAGTAATTATCAAATTCAGCAACTCAGCCTTTTGTTATCACAATATCTTTAATATAATTGCTTCAGATTAATTTTTTTATGTATTCTCTTTGAATAATATATTCTACCTGCCTGTTGGGAAATATCAGAAACTAAATACAATTAAACTGTATGTCATCTCCATATTCTTTTCTCCAGACTCTATGTAAATATATATATGTATTTTTTATTTTCTACATAATATTACAACTTTTAATTATGTTAGATGAGCAAATTTTGACTCCTATTCTCATGTTCTTTCTACCAGCTGCCATCCATTTTCCATCATTTATGCCATTATTTTACATTTAAAAGTAAGTAATACCTATTTTCTATGTTAATTTTAAATCTTTGTGCTTTGTGAGATAGTGTTTGCAAATAAAATAAAAATCATCACTTAACTCATTAGAATTATGAAAACGTAATTTGTTTCTGAAGTCATAGAGTCCTGAAGGTACTTTCTACTTTCTCATGCTATATATTGGCAGTTACAAAATATCTCAGTTAGTTTGCTTTATATTTATCATTTCTTAAACGAATTTTTGTTTTCCTAAGAATTTTTCCTGGTACTTGCTTTGTTTCCCATGCCCTCCTTCTCTATCTGCTATGGTCAAACATAAAGTTCTTCTAGTGCTCTACTACTAAGAATAATTCTCACCTTTCCAGCATTAGATATTGACAGTGACGGGCATTACCAACTTTGGTGCAAAGCAGCTTTGCCTGAGATGGTAGATGTGACACCATGGAACAGATATGGCATCCACTACACAGACTATGGCAAGTTTTGCAATAATGTTAAAAAAACTTTAGCAGCTACATTCATTCTTCTGGCAGACAGGGAGGCTTTTGGCAGGAAATGATGCCATAACTATTGCTTTGGAAATTGTCAGAAAGGGGCAATATCATCAAAGAGTACTTAAAAAGTAAAGGAAGATATTGTGGGTTTTATTTGAACACTGAGCAAACTAGTTCAAGGAACGCACATAAGCTATACCTTGGAATTTCAAAGAGCTATTATTTTAAGATGATGGATCTTTGAAAAAGCAGATCATAATAAACCCAGAGAAATGTCTGGTGTGTGACAGCCTGTGTCAACATAATTTTGCCCAAGTCTCTGAAACATTAGAAAAATATAGGAACAGTAAATATCTATTCAAATGGCTTCAAGACAAATATTTTTTCCCTTCTTCTCTGCAACAGCCTCTAATTCACATTAATGGATCCCCAATGCTACTACCTCTGGGAAAAGCTCCTTGAAACGTAAGTGTGTCTCTTACTCCATGATCCAACTGAGGCTAATGAGAGAATATCATATCACACTTGGTGAATTTGAAAGTGGGCACCAGCCAAATTGCCTGAGTCAGGGTTCTTGCCTGAGATTTTTCAAATGCTAACCTAGAAGAAAAGCAATTTCCTCATGGTGACAAAAGTTGTTAAGTCATAAAAACACTGGCATGCTCGCTGGTTGTATTTCCTGCTATTTAGGGAAAACAGCTTTAAAGTGAAAGACGATAAGGCCAGCATACTGAAATAAAATAAATTAGTACCAAGAGAGTTCTGATAGCATTTTTGTCCCTGGTCCAGTTGTTCATAAGTTCGTTTCATCTCTGCCATCTGTATTTTGGTTGTTATATTTTCATTGAATTCTCTGAAGAAATGCTCTTTATTTTTCTCCCTAAATTAGTTTGAATTAGGTTTATGTCAGTTAGCATCTAACAACCTTAAGTAATTTGAAAAAGTTGAAAGCCTGTTTATACTCACTAATTACTCTGTAAAGTATTTAATTTTCTCAGAGTAAAGTTGAGAAGTATTGCTGTAGTAGCTGAAGTTCACTTCAGATTAAACACGACGTCTTTGTGCCAAGAATATAATTTTATATTTTCTCAATTATTAGGTAATAAGTAATTCTGGGATTCTGAGGTTGGCTTACTCATCAGTAATATATATAATGTTAGAAATTTACTTCTAAAGAGAAAATTCACCACTTCCCTAATTTTACAGACCTTGATTTTCACATGGAATTTGATGTGCTTTATGTTTTATGCTAGTATTTATTTAAAATGCTGATGACTATACCAACTTAAATATGTCACCACTATATTAATGTTTTAAGGTATGTATATGATTTTAATGACTGAATTTTTATCTCTGAAATGCAGGCATTAGAAAATGGCATTTAGAACAGAGAAATGGGAGTTGCTCCTTATTGGCTATTTCACTTTCTGAAGTTTCAGTTACTTGGTGTTAACCCTGGTTCAAAAATACTAAACGGAAAATTCCAGGACTAAACAATGTATAAAATTTTAAATTGCTGCTGTTATGAGTAGTGTGATGAAGTCTTGTATTTTCCTGTTCTGTCTTGCTGGGGAGGTGAGTCATTCCTATGTCCAGCATGTCCACACTGTTCATGCTACCCACCCATTAGTCTCCTGGTAGCCATCTTGGTGGTCAGATCAACTGATATGTCAGTGCTTGTGTTCAAGTCACCCTTATTTTACTAATGACCCCTAAACACAAGAGTAGTGATGCCAGCATCTGGATATGTCAAAGAGAAGCCCTAAAGTGTTTTCTTTAAGTGAAAAGGTGAAAGTTCTTAATAAGGAAAGAAAAAAATTGTATGCAGAGGTTGCTAGCACCTATGGTAAGAACAAATCTTTTATCCCTGAAACTGTGAGGAAGAAAAAATAAATGAGTGCATAGTATATATATATGGTTCAGTACTATCCTTAGTTTCAGGTATCCATTGGAGGTCTTGGAACATATATGAATAAGGAGGCACTGCTATCTGTGTATGTACCAGTGTACACACACAATCAGCAATTGTTTTAAGGGTTTGTTTACTTTAAATTGCAATAATCATCTGTAATAATGTTACATGATCCACTAAATCATGTTACACAGAAATTAGAAAATACATTTTGAACTGCTTACTATATTAGTTTTTAATTATTATTCCAAAGATACAATATTTAAGATGACAGTTTTATTGGATAATGATAGAAATGCTAATGGCATTCCATAAAGTTTATATTAAAGCAGTATATTTTAATTTATTGATCTTTCATATTTCTAGCAATCTACTCCCTCCCAATCCTTTTAATTTTACACATCAATCAAGATGACAAGATTGGTAGGCATATAGACAAAATATCTATAGGCACTTTTTAAGGTACTGGAAGTTATAACACATCATTTGTTAACAAAAACAGCTTTTAAAACTCTTGTATAGCTTCATATATAATCACAAGGCATGTGAACTTTAAGAAATCTTATGATGTGATGATAGTGGCAGGAGGCACACAAATTCCTAGGCAGATAGGGACAGGGCCCCAGTGAAACCCAACTTGCAAGTCAAAAACAGTGGGAAGCCTAAAAACCAAGCTACAAGTCTAGAAAAAAAATCCATGGACTGAATTGAGAACCTCTCTTCCCATTTGGCACACTTTCCTCTGATTTATCCCCTCCCTTCACCTATTTTACGTACACCTACCCTTCCCTAATTGGGTTTCTACATTGCCATGCCCATCTTTGAGTGGTACATTTTTTTAGCCATGTTTGCTTACTCACAAACCAATGACCATGCACTCCCTGATTCCGAACCCATCAAAACCCTGCACTCAGACACACTTAGGGGTCCCTGCCTTCAGGTGGAGGGCGACCTGTCTTCACCTAGGGGGCTGCCACTTTAGCTCCCCTCTCTACTGAGAGCTGTTCCGTTGTTCAGTAAAACTCTTTGCCTTGCTTGCCCTCCAGTTGTCCACGTGAACTCATTCTTCTTGGATACAGGACAAGAACTTGGGACCCACAGGTGTGAAAAGGGCTCCCTCCTGCTCCTGGAGCAATGGGAGGCCTGGGCAGGGGCACCACTGGCAGCAGGGTCTCTGGCTGTTGAACCAACCCCCCAAAATCCTCCATCACTGATGTTTCTTAAAAGAGATTATCTCTGATCCTGACACTCCAAAAATTACCCAGGTCTGTTTATATTTATTGACACAATTTTATGTACAAATACCTTTCAGTCATTTGGACTTAAAAAATAAAACTAGGCTTTGAGAAAGTCTTGTTTCCCTAGATAGAAAAATATTTAATTCCTATGGTTAGAATTGTCTTGAGCTACAAGTGTTAATTAATCATAATCAACAGTGTTTCACTGATGATGTATCACCAGTTATTTCTAAAAATAACCAAAAAAAGACACCAATAATATTTACCAGAAGGGAACTAACTTTAATGATTGACTGGATTGGGAGTCCAAGCTCCAGAGCAATAAGTAATATAGTCAGTCATACATAACCATTTTGTTCAAACTTTCTGCTTACCCTTGCAATGATAATTTACCTAATATAATTATAAAAGTTGGTGACTTATGGCTGTAATAAAAAATCAATCTTTGAAATAGAGAACAATGACAAAGTTTCCAAGTTCTATGATGAAAGTATTTAGAAAGAATGTACAGTGACTCCATACATTCTGTTATCCATTAACAGCTCCTTGTTTTGACCTTACACGTCTCTCTTTGTTACATAACAATGCTGATGAAATCCATGTCATCACACAGACTCATAACCTTGGCCTTGTTCAACTTTTCCCTTTTCTTCTATTCAGACATTTATTCAGTTATCTAGGTTGGTTATTTTTAAGTACGAAATTTTCTAAATCAGTTTTTCTTTCCTAGCTTATTATGGTTCCCTAATTTAAATTCCTCTTTGTCACCATTGGGAATATTGTAATAATCCCTTAACTTCCCTCCCAGATACCAGTATTTCTAGTCTTTGTTACCAATAATTCTCATCTTTTTGGTCTCAGGACTCATTTATACTCTTATTTATACATTTATAATATTAAAGATCTCAAAGAGCTTTTTAAATGTAGATTCCACCCACTGATATATGCTGTATTAGAAAGAATAACTAAGAAATGTATATTTGTGTGATTTATCTGAAAATATACATTACAATTCCATTACATATAAACATGGTAGCATATTTTTATAAAATAACTATGTTTAATACAAAACATGGAGAAGTGTGGTATTACTTTAACATTTTAATGTACCTGTATAATAGAAGACAAATGGATTCTCATATATGCTTCTGTGTTCCACTTCAGGATATCATGTATGGCTCCACACAAATACATAGTTTGAAAACTGCCTTTCTTTTTTAATATCCTTTTCAGGTTACTGTCAACATTCTTCTTTGATAACATCAAAATTCAATAAGTGGTAGATTGCTAATAATTATTTGCAATGTGGAATTAGAAACCAGATCAACAAACGTTTACCCTCTTACATTAGGATCTGTTGGATCTCTTGATATATCTGTGCTTTGACTCTTACCTGCTTGTGAATTTTCTGCATTATACATGGGTATTTAGAAAATACTGGTTCCCTGAGTTGTGTAGATATCCCAAATACTGAAATCTTTTATTATACGATATCAAAATCAGGTTCATTTGTATTAAGTTCAATAACAATATGATCAGAAAAGTATTAAGTATGAGAAATGTCAAGTTCTTGGTGGTGACTACTAATTTTCCAATTTATTTTAACGTGAAAGCTCAAATGTTATTATTAGCAACAAATACTTTAAGTTGTTTACTTCAAAGTTATAGCATCACTTATTTTTGAGAAAATGTTCTTTAGAATAGCCATATTTGAATTATCAGAGTTTGTCAGTCATTCTTTCTAGCAAAGGGTATTTTATAAAAACAGTAAAGTGTCAGGAGTCCCCAAGACTACCCCTGAGTTCGCGATTTACAGAAATTAGTATATAGTCATATTCAATGCTAAGATGCATCCTAGCAAAAGGAAACAAAGTAAAGTCAGCCAAGGGGAAAGGCTCAAGAAGGAAAATCTGGAGGAGACCAGGCACAAGCTTCCAGGATGTACTTAAGTCCTCCAGTAATGAGTTGTGACATGTGGGAAGTGTTGTTCTTACCAGAAAAGCTCATTCAGTCTCAACACCCGAGGTTTTTATTGGGAGCTAGTTATGTGAGCAACTTCTGCCTAGCATGTATCAAAATTCCAGATGCCCAGAGTAAAATCAGGAGTACAGCATAAATCACATTATTTATGCAAAGATTTGGGGGATGGTGGGAACATACCCTAAATTCAAGCTCCCAGATGTCATCCAAGGGCCAGCATTGCAAGCAGGCCTTTCTAAGGAAAGGTAGTCAGATCTGCCATATATATTCTCTCTTTCCTGCACAAACAGCCAATCCATCTCATAACTAAAAAGTTATATATACAGGTGCTTTTTCTCAATACAAAAGTGATATTTTGGTCTGCAACGTGTACTTTATGCATACTTCTCATTTTGTGACACGTAACATTCAAAGATGTGTACCCAAAGTTGAGATTAAATAAAATTAATAATATATTTCTGCTGCTTCTAGGAACTTTGCAAGTAAAACAGCAGATTTTCTTTCTGTTTTTTCTTACTAAGCATTTGTAATGAGGAAGAATATAATGAATACTCATATAATTTAGTGTAACTGCTTTGATTCATGTTAAGGCATAAGCAGTTTTATTCATCATTGCTGTTGCAACATTACTGCAAATATTAACACAGTGAAAAAAAGCAAGAAACATCTTAGAGGAGTTTTGACCTTGTAGATCCTTTAAAAGTTTTCAGATACTCACAGGTCTACAGTCCACAGTTTAGGAACTGTTATTCTACACTATAGGTACAATTATCTCTGTTAAATACTAATCTGATATTTTTCCCTCCATTGTTTAACAAACATTATGACTCTATTCTCTATAGAATAATAACCAGGCATTGTATTGAATTCTTAACAAATGCTGACTTTAACTGGCCCTTTCAAGATAAATTGTCTCCTATTTCTGCAAAGCCATGCCTACTATTCATTCCATAAGCATAGTTGTCTCTCTTCTTAGAACGGTGTCCACTATTTATAGATTCTTATTTATCAGTATTCACATTTATTTTTTATTTATTGTTATCTCCATCTAGGCCCAATGGGAATGTAATCATAATTATCTATAAAGAAGTATTTCCCTAGCTTATTAAGAGTTTTTTTTTTTTTTTTTTGAGACAGAGTCTTGCTCTGTCGCCCAGGCTGGAGTGCAGAGGTGCGATCTCAGCTCACTGGAACCTCTGCCTCCCAGGTTCAAGCGATTCTCCTGCCTCAACCACCAGAATAGCTGGGATTACAGGTGCCTGACACCAGGCCCGGCTAATTTTTTTATTTTGCAGAGATGAGGTTTCACCATGTTGGCCAGGCTGGTCTTGAACTCCTAGCCTCAAGTGATCTGCCTGCCTCAGTCTCCCAGTATTTTGTTTTTATTTCTTTATTCCTCTTTTTCCAAAGATAGCTTGGCACCCTTAAATTTCTCAAGATTTTCTCAAATTTAAGATGACAGAAATCACAACCATTATATTACCTTCCAACCTTTACCCTCCTCCTGGTGTCACCACCATTTAAGCAGCCATATAAATCAAACATCTGGAATCCACTTTACCCCACAATCCTTTGCAAATCTCTACCTCGTTGACCTTCTTACCACGTCTTTGATCTACTCACTTTTCTCTTTTCACCACCATTCTGTTCTATACATTGTCATAATCTCCATTTGAACTACTACAGTAACCTCTTAGCTCTTTCCAAACATCTCTCCTTGCTTTCACCTTCAAGCACTCCTTTGAAAGCTTATATCATAGAGATATTTTTAAAGGTAACAGTATGTTCAAGTTCACCTCATCCTTGTGCCCACACCTTGCTTAAAACTTCAAAGTAGCTTACCATTGATCCTTAGTATAAATATAAAAAGCTTTTAATATAAATATAAAAGTCCTTAACATGAATACAAAGTTCTCATGCTCTGGTCACTGTCTACTTACAACTAGATTTTGTGTTCAGTTTCACCTTGCCCTCTGTATCCCATTGACTTGCCCAGGTTTCCCATTTGTTCCTCAATTACAACATGTTTCCTCCTACACAAAGGCTGAACATGTGCTGTCTACAAATTATTTCTAATTTTATACACATCATTCTCTTATACATTGTTAAAAATATTCTTCATTTTGCTCTTTGGTTAATAATAACTCAAATATTTGAATAATGTAGTTTTTCCCTTCCCCGCTCCCACAACCTTTGGGAAGGGCTTCTTCAATGTGAGGTTTTTTACTTCACTTGTAAGATTTATTGATTAATATCTATTTTCCAAACTGAATTTTTATATCCATGAGTTCAAAGTGCTTGTCTGATTTTGTCTCTATTGTTATGTTACCATAAACTCCTATTATAATGTCCATCTCACAGTAAGTGTTGAAAAATATTTGTCAAAATTATAAGAAATAATAAGAAATAATAATATTAT